>NW_026941019.1:0-12871 GCF_032062105.1 Saccostrea cuccullata
AAATTATTCCTGACTTGAAAATGCTTCTCAGGAATTCCTAAGATGTCCTAAGAATTCCTAAGATTTCCTCACAATCTGATTTCAGGAAATCCTAGGAGTAACAATCCTGGGATTTGATTTCAGGACATCCTAGGATCTCCCAGGACTTCTTTGTTAAACATTTCAAATCCAAATCTTGCCAGGACATTTCATTGTAAAGCCAGGAGTTAATCATTTTTATGATAATCCCATTTCCTAAGACTTTTGACTTAATGTTGGGACTTTTGTAAAAAAGACAAATTAAACTTTACAAACTTGTACATGTTAATAAATGTTAAAACAGAATGACAGGAAATTTTATTACTTTTAAAGTTTTAATGTATAATATCAAGAAAATCATAAAATGAATAATTTTCAATCATAACATATTATACTTGATACATAGAAAGACACTGACCCTAGAACTATTTTTTAAATTAAATACTTTCTGAAATATTGATGCTGTCAGGGAAGAGTTATACATGTAATATGTTTTAAAGAAAAAATTGTTTACAGACAAACAATATTTCACCATTTTCAAATCACACATTTCTGAGTTGATTTTTATCCATTAGAATTAAATTTTACACTTAATCTTTAGATTGCTTCGTTCATGGGAAACTGAGTGCAAGCATAGCTTTTTTTTTTTTCGAAAGCACTGATCATACAAACTTGGCCATCTTGCAATACAACATCAAGTATTAATACAACTTTTTCTTTCTATGTAGAAGTAATATTTTCCAGAATGTTTCACTGAAAATAAAGTGTTCCTCTTAACTTAAAGTTGGTTTTCAAATGGCTTTGAATTCAGAAGACCATTCATGCAGAAGGATGTAGTGGTAAATTTTCTTCATCTGTCAATTTAATTTTTCACTTCACATTTCATTTCGACAAAATAAAACATATTTTCCTCAGAGCACGTTATAAGAAATGGCTCTCCTATACCGTCATCACCTGCATACAGGTTATATATCTCTCAGGTGGTTACCAAACTATCAGCTTCAATGTCACATGCCTGGCTAGAAGTATCTTTTTTTTGTATCTTCTTCTTTATCAGTGTCATTTGGTTCATCAAACTGTCTTTGACTTTACTATCTTTAACATCTTCATCCAAATCTGTATGATTTCACTGTATATTCACCCATAACTGCCAGAGATACTATATAAAAGAAAAGTAAATATTGAGTCATTGAAAGAAGAGTACACTACACAAATTTAAATACTACATAAACAGCATACTCAAGAAGCATGACTTGGTCTGTGACATCATACTTTTGTCACTTTCTGACTTAAAAAGCTTAATATTTCAAATTTTGTTGGGTTAGAATCGTATTGTATTGAGTTTGAGAATATAATTCCTCATGTTTTTGATATTGAGTATTGTTTTTATTTAACGAGGAAAATCTAAAATACGCAGTAAATCTAATAGAGTTTCCTGAAAATTTTATCCACATAAACAGAGATCAAAAAAAACTTTTCAAAGGTTTTGACCAAATTCGAGGCGTAACATAACTATTAAATACGATAAAAATGCGTTTTCTCTATAGGTTTTATCGCCAGATATACTAATTTTCATTCATCACTTAGCAATAAGATACTTACAGACATCGTGACAGGCTTGTAGATGCGAAGAAAAGTCGTTGTTTACAGCACAATGTGACAACTTCACAATCCGCCATATTTGTGTTTGGACGGTTTCCATGCAAATTGTTCTTGCCCTAAATGTATCATCGTGGTTCTTCGAAAATATTTTCTTCTGTAACACTTTCTGTTAGTAGCATTGGTTGATCAAGGATATTTATATTTTATTTTTCTAATATGCGGGTCGTTTGTCACTGATAATAACTTACGTGTTTTTTTTAACAAGATTCTCGGGAAAATGTCGGGATATTTCTTAAAGGTGTACAAAATACCCCTACACCGTGTATGCAGCATTCTCTCGCGCGAACTTCCGAGAGGTGGTACAAAAAGACTGATCTTCGATCAATTAGTACCCGGTGTATAAAATATATTTTACTGTCAACTCAGCTTTGAATATTAATTTGTCAGAAAATATTCGCTAAAATATATTTTCATTTTGTAAAATAAACAAAACGTAAATTCACATTAATCACAAATTATTTTCAAGAATAAACAAACCGCATTTTCTTGGTGTGGCACGAAATAACTTTACACCGTCCTTTATCATCCTCTCGCGAGACTTCATCGAGAAGCGCAAAATAGGAGTTCAAGGAGCGGCAATGTTTAGAGAGACTGGTGAAATGTAATGAAATGCACAACTTACGCCCAAGATTGACTCTAATTCTTCACATAAACCATGTTCTCTTTCCCAAAAATCTTGGTTTCGCTAGGAGTGCAGTAAAGGGAATGTTGGAAGAAGTGTAGATATCATGGCCACAGGCCAGTGGGGTAAGTGGCGAGTGGTTCCTTGTTATATGTATTTAAACACACAAATATTGTTTAATAATTTAGTGCATGTGATGTGTTGTATAATATTTCAATATTGAAACAGAAGAAACGATTTGAATATGTGTAAAAGGTTTTTGGGCATACTGTGATTCAGTCTAGTCCATGAAGATCAAACGTACATACATACACAGTGAAATATTTCCAGGTTTTACATGTTAAAATTTAGTAAGCAGAAGACTTATAAACAAATATTTATTATCAGTTACTGTTAAATTTGCATTGAATGTTTTGACATGGTGTAAATTTTGGAATTATACTCTTAAATAAAGCCTTCATTGCATTGTTATCTTCTAGCTAGAACCTTGAAGCCTGGCAAGGATTATGAGACTGGAAACTCCCATTGAGACTACCAAATGAAGAGAAAGTTTCAGGTATCTTGTAATTTTTTTTAAAATTTTCTTTTGTAAACTTGAAAGAATAGACGGATTTCACATTCCTAAGAGTTATCTCCGGTTGTCGGCGTAACACTCATTTTTCCCACTTTGTCCTTTGTAAGTTACCTGGAAATATTTTTATTTTCAGACATTTATATCTAACAATATCGGTCTGTAACTGTATTGCCAGAATATGGGGCAACTTTAAAAACGTAATGAAAAAATTCATACATACTATTTTTCCGAGATACTGACCCATAAAGTTGGTAAGGTAATAGAGGGGAAACAGTGTCTTACGCCGGTTGACCCTGGATTGACCCCGCAAAGTAGTGCTGTATATTACCGGTTGTATCCCGATTTTTTTCTTCACAATACGTGTCGCGGTAGTTCTTTGTGAATACCGGTTCGGGTTCGATATGCTATAAATTGTTATAAATAGAGTTATTTGCCCTTTACAAGGTAAAATATGGCGGCAAGCGACGTGAAATAGAAACGAGAGGGAAACAGACAACTGTTACATGAAACCTCTTCATGTTAAAGCCGAATGCATATTACAACTTGATTCGTCAAGTTGTGCCATAAAAAACTTAGCTTGCCACTTGCGCCGACACAACGCGACCAGGCAGTTGCAATATCAACTCGAGAATACATGTAATTTGAGTTTGTGTTTTCATTTGACATTGATGAAAAGCAAAATTTATTAAAAAAAATTATATTGTGATATATTGCAATACAAAATATAATATTGCAATATATCGCGATACAATTTTTCAGTCGCGATACCCAGCTCTACCGCAAAGGGGAATAACTTTTGTAAATGTGAAAGTCGTCTATGAAAGTTTATGGTACATTTCAATCTCTGTAACTTGTATTAAGTTGGGAAAACTGACGCAGATGTCGTAGAACTCATAAGATAATATTTGCAAAATTTACGACAGAAAAATGAAAAAATCAGCAAGAAATATCAATGACAGCCATCATTAAAATTAATTTCAGCTAGATTACAAAAGAACAAATATATACACGTCTTATAAAAAATTTTATTGATAACTTTGCAGACTGTTTAACTCGGACTAAGGGAAAAGAAGCAAATTACAACAAGGAGAATATTGCCGAGAAAGGTAAGCTGTTCAAATAATGTTAATGTATGATTTTAATGTTCTGTTCACACGGAGAGTTTAATTCACAGTATTTTAATGCCAAGTAAATTGACTTCATACGACAGCTGTGGTAAAGCGGTTAACTATTGCGAATTAAAATTTTATTTTCTACTAAAAGGCTATTCAGTAAGATTATTATGACATCATTTGTAAATCACGTCATGTATGCAATTGATTAACATACCTTATTCCTTATGCAAGTGTGAATAAAATAAATCTTTTGAGAAAAATGGTTCATCTTACTTGGGTAAACACATATTTTTATGGACTGGTAGAATCTGAAAGCTTGGTACATGTAGCATCTTTGGCTACTAAATTTTACAAGTTTGATTTTCATCCCTTAGAAATAATTACATATTTAGACTAAACAATGGAATACATTAAGTAACATTTTATTTTAGCAAAGACAAGTGAAAAGTCGAGTGAAGAAAAAGCAAACAAGGCTTCACGATCTGCAACTAGGCCACTGGCGATGAAGAAGAAAAATGTACAGCTAAAGAAGATACATCAGTGATCAACTAAAGCTGGGCGACTTATATTGGATTGACGAGGTGCAGGGGGGATATTAATTTGGGTCTGTTTATCTTTCTGTTTGTCAATCTGTCTGTCTGTAACACTTCGTTCTCTTAACATTTCCAAAAAGCCATCAGATATTGCAATGACATTTTATATTATAACTCATTTTGACGATCCCACTGCAGAACATGATTAATCATCAATACAAATTTAATATTGTTTATAAATTAAATATTACCCTTATATATTTTGAAGTGAAATGGTCAGAGGTCAAGGCCTCTTTCGGGGGCACATATTGTTTTTGCCTGTCTGTTTATCTGTCTATTGCCAATTTACCTTTTGCCATAACTTTTGAATCATGAGAGATATAGATACTTCATATTGGGTATGCTTACTCCACTTTCAAATGAGACCAAGACCAATGACCTTGACTGTCATCGTTATGCTAAAATATAGCCTTATTGAATCTTTTACTTTTGAACCATAAGAGGTAGAGATTTTATATTGAGTATCTATACTCCACTAATTAAGTTCTTTCAAATTACATCAAGGTTAATGACCTTGTGACTTTGACCTATATGTTTTTGGTTTTTTTTCAAACTTTGTTGCCACCAGGTGCATACTGTTTTTGTTTTTTTAATGGGGGGGGAGTGTTATGAATTAGTTTTGTTTGGTATCTGAATCTTTTATTGTACAGAATTCTTCAGAAGTGACGAACCCTCACCCCTACTCTCTACACTAGGTTGTTGATTTAAATATTTTTATGTTCCCCAAACGAAGTTGGGGAACATATTGTTTTTACTCTGTTTCTTATTATTATTATTATTTTTCTTCTTCTTCCTGGGTACTTTTTTGTCCGGGAATGATCTCGTAAACTATACATCCGACTAAGGTGAAATGTTTTTAGGGTCAGTAGACATGTTATGTAGATTTGCGGAACGAAGGTCATTTTGCGCGCACGTGCTTGCAAGAGCGTGCACGTGCAACATGTGAAATGACCGATTTAATTGATATTGGCGTAACTTTTAAAATTTTTGATGAAATGCTTTGAAACTTATAATATAAGGATATATTAGAGGCATAGACAATATGACATGGTCAAAATAGCAAGATCTCACGCGCATGCACGTGCGCTTCTGATTGGCTGAAACTATAGTCTCAATATCTTTCTTGTTTTTTGACGAAATCTTTTGAAATTTTGAAAATAGCCATGCATTAGTATATCCTACAACATGATATATAGCAATTATCATGAAAACACGTGCATGCACGTGCGCTGCAATCTGATTGGCTTAAACTTTAAATAGCTATAACTCCCTTGATTTTTGATTTGGAACATAGATAGATATATGGACTACTACAAGAAAATATGGTCACTATGCACATGCACACACGTGCATTTTCGTGCGCTGCAATCTGATTGGCTGAAACTTTAACAGCTATAACTCCCTTCGTTTTCAACACGGGGTGAGATTTAGAATAGATAGATGTAACGGACATCTACAAGAAGATATGGTTACCATGCTCATGTATGCACGTGAGTGCATGTGAAATGAGCAAAATCAAAATAACACTTGAATGAGCGTATCTTTTCAATACTTTTGGATTAAATACTATAATATTTAGCATATTTAAATATATAGATTGTGTAGACAAGATGATATGGTCATTACGCACATGCATTCACAAGCGCACGCGTGCAATGCTAAAATTTGAATAAACTTGGTACACTTCTGGGTAAACGTTGTTAAAGTTTCAAATGCATCGAGTTTGTCTTATTTAATGAAGCTTACAGGGAATATATTACAATAAGCACTAGTTTTTATTGTTATTAATATTTGTCATTGTACATGTATATCATAAATATTCTATGAGAGCTGCTTCAGAATATATCAACATAGTTTGAAAATAAGACAATCTGTTTCCCCCCTTGTGTGTAAATCATGATGTTGAATCATAACTGCACTATAATATTACAGCAGTAAAATTGTAAAGAATTTGTTGTATCAGATACCATCAGCATTTTTTAAAAATTATTTTATGTATTATTTTTTCTGTGGGGCCATGAACTTTTATAATGCATACATTCATTAAATTTTTTTCAGAGATCTTATAATTCTGCTTTGTTGCTATGTATGATTTTTTTTTAAAAAAAAAGATGTCCTAGGAAGCTAGGATATCCTAGGAAATCCTAGGAATTCCTGATTTCCTAGGACATTTTAAGTGTTGGGATTTTCCTGGGATATCCTGGGAAGTCTTGGTGTTTTGATTCCTGGGATTTTTCTAGAACCCCTGAATTGGGACTGTCCAAGGAAATCCCAGGAATTCCTGTTCCAAAAACATCTCAGGAAATCTTAGGAATAATCCTAGGATTTTTTCAAGATATCCGAGGAATAAATCTTAAGATTGTCTTAGGATTTCTTAGGACATCTCAGGAATATTCTGCAAGGGCAAACATTTAGAACTCTTGCCAATTAATTTCTCAATTTGCAATCTTACTAAAAAAATCAACTAAATTCATGCAGATTTTTAAAAAATTTTTAACACATTTCATACTTTGAACATGGGAAAAAAATATACCAAAACTGATATAGTTCTAACTTGCTGACATAACTGACTTCATGGCTAAAAAGACTGAATAAATCATGTGATCATGTTTGTATCGACATATACATGTATTTAGGGCATGCTCCTCCAACTCACACTTCGCAATATAGTGGTCAAAGCTGTATTTAGTCTACTATCAATTGATGCTCTCAGTTCCAGACCCCCCACCCTTTACCACGAGTCCTAAGGAATTGGACCAGAACAATAATCATGCAACCATCTTCAAAAGTCAATTATCTGTGCATCAGGTCATGTTAGTTACTATTTAGGACATATACAGATTGCACACTTTTTGCAATGAATACCATAGATTATTATAAAAATGCATGCCTTCCTTCTCCTAGGTTCAGCACCATGCAGACTAAATTCATTTATTCTTTAGTCATTCTATAGTTTGTTGAAGTACTTCTTTTTTTTAAGAAATAGGAAATGGCTATAAAAAAATATGAACACTGAATCATATGAAACTTCCTGTTTACTCAAGAGTCTAAAAAAACGAAATAGATGCACTTATAAATGCATTAAATTTCTATTTCAAGTGCATTATATACTGCATGGCCCGATTATAAATCTTCAGACTATATTAGCATTGCTTTCTTAAATAGCAAGTTATATATTCTTCTGCATAAATTTAGTACATCAATGGGCCATCGGACGGCATTGGTTAAAATTATTTTAATGTTTGTTGTACTCCAACCCCTATTTTTTCAAAATGGTTATTTTTTAAATTCTAATTTCTAAATTATTTATTTTATATTTTTAGGGAAACATTGTTTTATTTTAATTTGGACTAAATCAATTGAGTAACTTATTGAAGTAATTTATTCAGATAGAAATGAGTGTTTTTTTTTTTTTTTTATTTACAATTCATATAATAATTTATTAATACAATTTTTACACATCAAACAGGTGTAAAATAAATATATAGCAATATAACTTTCCCTTAATGACAAGGATATATATTGATGTTGTCATTGTGACACACAAAACATGTTTTTAAAATGAACTGTGAAGTGTATTTACAATGTATACACCCCCAAAAAGGCAATATTTATCATGGTCAGCTTAAATTTTAAAGCTGCCAGTAATAATAGTAATACCGAATTAACTTTTGGGAAAAAAAACTCTGCATGTCCTACTGGTTTTTTCCCCATTTTCCTCACAGTCCTGGTTCTAATGTATAACACGGCATCAATGAAAAATTTGTATCTTCAGCTTCAAGACAGTAACAAGCAAATACACTGTGAGTGAGAACTCTCAGGTTCAAAGAGAGTAAGCTGCAGAACTGTAGCCTTTCGAAAAAAATTTAATCACAGACCGGAGCTACAGTGCCACCCATTGAAAAAAAAATGAATCACTGTTTCTCGATTTATTTATTTTTCTATGGTTTTAAAACTGTCATCTCAAAATCATGAAAATGTTACTAACTGTGTGTTCCTAACACATTTTTCACTGTTTCCACAACAAAACATTCCTTTTAATTGATGTTAATAGCCCTCCTGGCCCTGAAAATTGAGATCATCTAACATTTTGTGTATTAATACTGCAATTTTAGTTTGCAAGATAATTCAGTCTAATGCTATTCATGCAGATGACGACTACAAGAGAACTTGATGGCAAGGGATTTTTTTTTAAATTGTAGCTTTTTTCCATTGAGTTAAGAATTTAGAAGAATTAATCAGCAGAACCAAGCGCAACTTTTTTCAATGGGTGGCACTGTAGCTCTCTGGTCTGTCAATATATTTTTTTCGGAAAGCTGCGTTCTACATCTAAAAGAGAGTTTAATGCCTAAAGTATTCTGAAGCTAGGTATGTGTCTGATGCATGGTCAACTCACCCTATACTAACTTCCATGAGAGTGTCTATGAAAAGTAATATATCCCAGATTTGAAACATTTAAAAGGGCAAAGATGTTTAAGAATTCAGAAAATAAAATTATTTTGAATCAGAAATAAGGGAAATAACTCCATTGACATCAGCAGGGAAGGGAGTGTAAAAAAGATTGTCATCTCTTTATCATGACTTTGCATTTAATGACGATATGACAACAACTTTTTTTTCAACCTGAATACTAACTACTGTTATATACCATATATATCCAGTAGGATACTCCGTATGCACAGTCACTAGTGATTTCCAGATGACATAACATGTAAACAACTGTCTCTCACCTGCAGCCTCCCCTTCTTCACCTGTACGTCCCCCTCCGCTAACTGCGTTCTTCTTGACATTTCAGTAAGAGTAGTCCCAAAACATCACTGTAATTTCCTTCTCGGACAAGCTACAACCATTAACCAGGAAGTAGGGCGAGAAGTTTATCGCGAACTGTTACTCGGTTTCCTGAAAAACTTTCCTTGACACAGTAGCTAAGAATAGTTCCTTTTTAACGCCACCTACTTACTATATGCTGTCAGTTTATTCTAACGCTGCACAGTTGACAAAATATAAATGCACTTCAAGTTTTAAACTTTCTCGGAGTTTTCCAACTCCTGTGTCAAACAGGTTGTTCTTTAAATAATTCGTAAAAGAGGAAATGATTGTCTGAGCATACATCTGCTGCAAAATTGATTTTCTTTAAATATGTGGTTTAATATTTTCCTTCCGTTTATACTTCATTTTTCGTGATTATTCGATTAACATGACATAAACATAATTTCATTTTAGTGTATGACCTATCAAATAGTTATTTTGTGTCTTATTAGCGCATGCGCTATCTCGCGTACCGAGCAACACAAGTTTCAACGACACCTAATCATAATTTTCCACTATGTACCGCAAAGAGAAGCCTTTAATTTTGAAAAGCAGCGCATCTTCGCTTACGAACAACCTTTCTGTGTTGGTTGCTTTGGAGAAAGGAGTCCTGAACTATGCCGTCGTCCATAAAGCTGTTGTCAACATTATATCGGCATCAACTGATGGATCCACAGTCAATAGCAGAAACATCGTCTGCAAAGAACCTTCGGCGGCCCAGCAGAGCACACCAATGATTATACAAGTATATATTTCATTGTGTCAAAGTAATAATTACTATCTATGTATTCAATGAAGATTTCAGATATAAAGAAACTTTAATTCGAATTTCCTCGATGCATTGATTGGTCCATGTACAGGTCCAGTACAATCACTAGATTTAGTTACGTAGGTAGAATTACCTACGTAGCTATATTTCCCTACCTCAGGTAGCTTTATTTAGCTATTTCAAGGTAAGTTTTCAAACGTTTTCTTTTTATGAAAAAGAGACAAAAGGTCGCAATGAAATGACTATTGATATTTATAATAGGGAGGCTTTAAAAAACAATTCAAAGCAGAGATAGTTTATACATTGCTGCATTTGGACAATTTAGAGCAAAACATGTAATTCCATTGTTTGGTTATCTGACCATACGGTGAGGTGCAGTGAGGCATGACTGAGTATGATTACTTCACATTGTGCTGAATAATTACCGACCTATGATCGTGTTAACCGGAACTGGACTTCTTTGTCATTTCATTCAAGGAGTAACTGTTCTAACTGTCATACAAAGCCCCAAAACTTTCAGAACTTTGATTGCAACTGCACAAAAAAAGACATTTTTTCCAAGAGGGATTTTTTCATGAGTTGTTTTCAGATGAGTTCAGAGTTGAAAATAATCACTGCATCAAAATGATATTGTCTGCACACCCTGAGAAAAATGCTTTTTGATAGAAATAAATCAATTTGGTAGCTAAATAAAGCTACCTCAGGTATGTAAATTAAGCTATGTAGGTTAATCAAGCTATGTAGCTAAATCTAGTGATTGTACCAGACCTGATGTATACATTATCTACAATAAAAATGCAATATAACGTACAGGACTGTAAAATTAACCCTACTAAATATCAGGGACTTATTTTATACTTGCCAACTTAGGGAATATACCTCCTTCAAGTCCCTGAAAAAACTAGGAACTATTAAAAAAGACTATTGCCTACTGACATCTAATAGAGCTAAACTGAGTAATCTTTTCATTCAACAAAGGAATATAAAAAAACAGTTGTCGGCAGAAGTCTTGGGATACAGTCAATCTGTTCGACCAGAGTGCAAACTGTTGCCAGCAGCCTGCAGCCTTGGGCAACAGCTTGCACGCTAATTCAACACATCGACTTATTTCCAACTACCCCAGTCAACAACTGTATATTACTACAGAGATTTTCTGTGACTATCAGACAAATTCAGTTGACATTGAACATATGGAAGAGCATCTTTATGAGACGGGGGATAATTTGTTCACAGCTTTCTTTAATATCTTCCTTCTATCTTGCTACAGTGGTATCCTATTAACTTGCCAGATTTTCTTTTTTGAAACACATTTGTATTTTTTTTTTTTTTTGAAATTTCTCAAGAAGAGGAACATATGCTAACAAAATAAATATCAAAGAAAAATAGTGTGATATTTCAGGGAGTCTAGAAATAGAATATTTTTGCATCTGCCTGGAAAACATGCTTGTTGACATTCATAAGGAACTATGTTAAATAATGTTGTTTTAAATTATGTTTTTAGGCCAAATGGATATGTCTTCCTACAAGGACAGTTTTTATTTTAACTTCATTAAAAGGAATACAGGTAAATGTCTCCATTCATACTGTATAGCAAGTTTTCTTGAATGAAGGGTGTAAAATTTTACGTTTTGCCTGCTCAAAGGTATGCCAATAATTTTGGCGTATTTTATTTTAGCGGACACAGAATTTCAGCTGTTTGCAGATGAATGCTTAGAAGACTCAAGAGTACTTACTATTTTAGCGATTAAAATAATAGTGGGCTACCATCAAATCAACAAAATAAGCTAAAATTAGCAACGCGCTAAAATAACATGCTATACAGTATTATATGTAGCAGTAATAGTATAAACAACAATCATGAAAAGTTAAATGTATACATGTATTGTAACAAAGTCTTTCCCTTTTCCTTGCAGGGATTTTCCACCCCAATTTGGGAATGGGGCCCAGGCCCTTACTATTTGGAATTTTACAACATTTTACAACTTTTGGGGAAATTTTATAGCAAGATGTATTTCAATAAATTAACACTTAATGACTTATGATAGGTAACATTGATTTTTTACTTCGTTATTCAGAACTTTACTTCAGAAAATAGATCTACCTGTATTATGATAAAGTTTAGCCAAGTCTCCAAAAATTATGTTCATTTCATTAAGAGTTCAAACCTAACCAGGTTTGTTTTACATATTTTTTTCAAAACTTAAACACAGGCTGCTCAGTTTTGGGAACATTTGAGTGATTTTGCAATTGGGAATGGGGCCCATATTCGGCCCTACAAGGGGTAGTGGAAGATCCCTGCCTTGTTCATCCTTAGAGTCTGTATTTATTCAGTAGAATTGCCTATACTGCCTAATAAGTGTTTTATTATCAAGAGTTTATAAATATGAATGTAGACTAAAAGTTTAGTAAACATGTACATGTATATGGAATTTTAGCATGCGTTGTAAGTATCCTGGTTCTAATTAGTGTTTTTTTTTTCTTTTTGTACAGATGTTTGAATCAGATGGGTCTGCAATGATATACTGGCATGCTCTAGGTGATATCAACAGCACAGACATATTAGGTAATACATGTATAATCATGATTTTTACCATACACCACAAAGTAGCCATCTTAACATATTTTATGATTTGTAAAATAGGTAATGATTGATTTTATAAATTAAATCAGTCAATTAAATGCTACATGTCTCATGATTTTACAAAGGAA
>NW_026941020.1:0-130255 GCF_032062105.1 Saccostrea cuccullata
CTGGTCAGGGGAAAACAGGTAATCAGTGACCATTATACTGGTCAGGGGAAAACAGGTAATCAGTGACCATTATACTGGTCAGGGGAAAACAGGTAATCAGTGACCATTATACTGGTCAGGGGAAAACAGGTAATCAGTGACCATTATACTGGTCAGGGGAAAACAGGTAATCAGTGACCACTACACTGGTCAGGGGAAAACAGGTAATTAGTCACCACTATACTGGTCAGGGGAAAACAGGTAATCAGTGACCACTGTACTGGTCAGGGGAAAACAGGTAATCATACACCACTATACTGGTCAGGGGAAAACAGGTAAACAGTCACCACTATACTGGTCAGGGGAAAACATGTAATCATACACCACTATACTGGTCAGGGGAAAACATGTAATCATACACCACTATACTGGTCAGGGGAAAACAGGTAATCATACACCAGTATACTGGTCAGGGGAAAACAGGTAAATAGTGACCACTATACTGGTCAGAGGAAAACAGGTAATCAGTGACCACTATACTGGTCAGGGGAAAACAGGTAATCATACACCACTATACTGGTCAGGGGAAAACAGGTAATTAGTCACCACTATACTGGTCAGGGGAAAACACAGTCACCACTATACTGGTCAGGGGAAAACAGGTAAATAGTTACCACTATACTGGTCAGGGGAAAACAGGTAATCAGTGACCACTATACTGGTCAGGGGAAAACAGGTAAATAGTCACCACTATACTGGTCAGGGGAAAACAGGTAAATAGTCACCACTATACTGGTCAGGGGAAAACAGGTAAATAGTTACCACTATACTGGTCAGGGGAAAACAGGTAATCAGTGACCACTATACTGGTCAGGGGAAAACAGGTAATCAGTGACCACTATACTGGTCTGGGGAAAACAGGTAATCAGTGACCACTATACTGGTCAGGGGAAAACAGGTAAATAGTTACCACTATACTGGTCAGGGGAAAACAGGTAAATAGTTACCACTATACTGGTCAGGGGAAAACAGGTAAATAGTCACCACTTTACTGGTCAGGGGAAAACAGGTAAATAGTTACCACTATACTGGTCAGGGGAAAACAGGTAATCAGTGACCACTATACTGGTCAGGGGAAAACAGGTAATCAGTGACCACTATACTGGTCAGGGAAAACAGGTAATCAGTGACCACTATACTGGTCAGAGGAAAACAGGTAAATAGTTACCACTATACTGGTCAGGGGAAAACAGGTAAATAGTTACCACTATACTGGTCAGGGGAAAACAGGTAATCAGTGACCACTGTACTGGTCAGGGGAAAACAGGTAATCATACACCACTATACTGGTCAGGGGAAAACAGGTAAACAGTCCCCACTATACTGGTCAGGGGAAAACATGTAATCATACACCACTATACTGGTCAGGGGAAAACATGTAATCATACACCACTATACTGGTCAGGGGAAAACAGGTAATCAGTCACCACTATACTGGTCAGGGGAAAACAGGTAATTAGTCACCACTATACTGGTCAGGGGAAAACAGGTAATCATACACCACTATACTGGTCAGGGGAAAACATGTAATCATACACCACTATACTGGTCAGGGGAAAACAGGTAATCATACACCAGTATACTGGTCAGGGGAAAACAGGTAAATAGTGACCACTATACTGGTCAGAGGAAAACAGGTAATCAGTGACCACTATACTGGTCAGGGGAAAAAAGGTAATCATACACCACTATACTGGTCAGGGGAAAACAGGTAATTAGTCACCACTATACTGGTCAGGGGAAAACAGGTAAACAGTCACCACTATACTGGTCAGGGGAAAACAGGTAAATAGTTACCACTATACTGGTCAGGGGAAAACAGGTAATCAGTGACCACTATACTGGTCAGGGGAAAACAGGTAAATAGTCACCACTATACTGGTCAGGGGAAAACAGGTAAATAGTCACCACTATACTGGTCAGGGGAAAACAGGTAAATAGTTACCACTATACTGGTCAGGGGAAAACAGGTAATCAGTGACCACTATACTGGGGGGAAAACAGGTAATCAGTGACCACTATACTGGTCTGGGGAAAACAGGTAATCAGTGACCACTATACTGGTCAGGGGAAAACAGGTAAATAGTTACCACTATACTGGTCAGGGGAAAACAGGTAAATAGTTACCACTATACTGGTCAGGGGAAAACAGGTAAATAGTCACCACTTTACTGGTCAGGGGAAAACAGGTAAATAGTTACCACTATACTGGTCAGGGGAAAACAGGTAATCAGTGACCACTATACTGGTCAGGGGAAAACAGGTAATCAGTGACCACTATACTGGTCAGGGAAAAACAGGTAATCAGTGACCACTATACTGGTCAGAGGAAAACAGGTAAATAGTTACCACTATACTGGTCAGGGGAAAACAGGTAAATAGTTACCACTATACTGGTCAGGGGAAAACAGGTAATCAGTGACCACTGTACTGGTCAGGGGAAAACAGGTAATCATACACCACTATACTGGTCAGGGGAAAACAGGTAAACAGTCACCACTATACTGGTCAGGGGAAAACATGTAATCATACACCACTATACTGGTCAGGGGAAAACATGTAATCATACACCACTATACTGGTCAGGGGAAAACAGGTAATCAGTCACCACTATACTGGTCAGGGGAAAACAGGTAAATAGTTACCACTATACTGGTCAGGGGAAAACAGGTAAATAGTTACCACTATACTGGTCAGGGGAAAAAAGGTAATTAGTCACCACTATATTGGTCAGTGGAAAACAGGTAAATAGTTACCACTATACTGGTCAGGGGAAAACAGGTAATCAGTCACCACTACACTGGTCAGAGGAAAACAGGTAAATAGTTACCACTATACTGGTCAGGGGAAAACAGGTAAATAGTTACCACTATACTGGTCAGGGGAAAACAGGTAAATAGTTACCACTATACTGGTCAGGGGAAAACAGGTAATCAGTCACCACTATACTGGTCAGGGGAAAACAGGTAAATAGTTACCACTATACTGGTCAGGGGAAAATAGGTAAATAGTTACAACTATACTGGTCAGGGGAAAAAATGTAATTAGTCACCACTATATTGGTCAGTGGAAAACAGGTAAATAGTTACCACTATACTGGTCAGGGGAAAACAGGTAATCAGTCACCACTATACTGGTCAGGGGAAAACAGGTAAATAGTCACCACTATACTGGTCAGGGGAAAACAGGTAATCAGTCACCACTATACTGGTCAGGGGAAAACAGGTAAATAGTCACCACTATACTGGTCAGGGGAAAACAGGTAATCAGTCACCACCATACTGGTCAGGGGAAAACAGGTAAATAGTAACCACTATACTGGTCAGGGGAAAACAGGTAATCAGTGACCACTATACTGGTCAGGGGAAAACAGGTAAATAGTGACCACTATACTGGTCAGGGGAAAACAGGTAATCAGTCACCACTATACTGGTCAGGGGAAAACAGGTAAATAGTTACCACTATACTGGTCAGGGGAAAACAGGTAAATAGTTACCACTATACTGGTCAGGGGAAAAAAGGTATTTAGTCACCACTATATTGGTCAGTGGAAAACAGATAAATAGTTACCACTATACTGGTCAGGGGAAAACAGGTAATCAGTCACCACTACACTGGTCAGGGGAAAACAGGTAAATAGTTACCACTATACTGGTCAGGGGAAAACAGGTAAATAGTTACCACTATACTGGTCAGGGGAAAACAGGTAATCAGTGACCACTATACTGGTCAGGGGAAAATAGGTAAATAGTGACCACTATACTGGTCAGGGAAAAACAGGTAATCAGTCACCACTATACTGGTCAGGGGAAAACAGGTAATCAGTCACCACTATACTGGTCAGGGGGAAACAGGTAAATAGTTACCACTATACTGGTCAGGGGAAAATAGGTAAATAGTTACCACTATACTGGTCAGGGGAAAAAAGGTAATTAGTCACCACTATATTGGTCAGTGGAAAACAGGTAAATAATTACCACTATACTGGTCAGGGGAAAACAGGTAATCAGTCACCACTATACTGGTCAGGGGAAAACAGGTAAATAGTCACCACTATACTGGTCAGGGGAAAACAGGTAATCAGTCACCACTATACTGGTCAGGGGAAAACAGGTAAATAGTCACCACTATACTGGTCAGGGGAAAACAGGTAATCAGTGACCACTAAACTGGTCAGGGGAAAACAGGAAAATAGTGACCACTATACTGGTCAGGGGAAAACAGGTAATCAGTGACCACTATACTGGTCAGGGGAAAACAGGTAAATAGTGACCACTATACTGGTCAGGGGAAAACAGGTAATCAGTCACCACTATACTGGTCAGGGGAAAACAGGTAAATAGTTACCACTATACTGGTCAGGGGAAAACAGGTAAATAGTTACCACTATACTGGTCAGGGGAAAAAAGGTAATTAGTCACCACTATATTGGTCAGTGGAAAACAGGTAAATAGTTACCACTATACTGGTCAGGGGAAAACAGGTAATCAGTCACCACTACACTGGTCAGGGGAAAACAGGTAAATAGTTACCACTATACTGGTCAGGGGAAAACAGGTAAATAGTCACCACTATACTGGTCAGGGGAAAACAGGTAATCAGTCACCACTATACTGGTCAGGGGAAAACAGGTAAATAGTCACCACTATACTGGTCAGGGGAAAACAGGTAATCAGTCACCACTATACTGGTCAGGGGAAAACAGGTAAATAGTTACCACTATACTGGTCAGGGGAAAACAGGTAATCAGTGACCACTATACTGGTCAGGGGAAAACAGGTAATGACCACTATACTGGTCAGGGGAAAACAGGTAAATAGTTACCACTATACTGGTCAGGGGAAAACAGGTAAATAGTTACCACTATACTGGTCAGGGGAAAAAAGGTAATTAGTCACCACTATATTGGTCAGTGGAAAACAGGTAAATAGTTACCACTATACTGGTCAGGGGAAAACAGGTAATCAGTCACCACTACACTGGTCAGGGGAAAACAGGTAAATAGTTACCACTATACTGGTCAGGGGAAAACAGGTAAATAGTTACCACTATACTGGTCAGGGGAAAAAAGGTAATTAGTCACCACTATATTGGTCAGGGGAAAACAGGTAATCATACACCACTATACTGGTCAGGGGAAAGCAGTCCCCAATATACTGGTCAGGGGAAAACAGGTAATCATACACCACTATACTGGTCAGGGGAAAGCAGTCCCCAATATACTGGTCAGGGGAAAACAGGTAATCAGTTGAAGGTCAGCCAACCATAAATAGGTAATCCAATCTAACAGTTTTAATCCATTGAACAGGTAAAGTTATCCATCCATGAACAGGTTATGCAATGATAAAACAGATAATGAGGCATATGCAATCCAACCATGAACAGGGAATGAGGCATATGTAATCCAACCATGAACAGGGAATGAGGCATATGTAATCCAACCATGAACAGGGAATTTAGTCGGGCATAAGTAATCCAACCATGTATGATGAACAGGTAATGAGGCATATGTAATCCAACCATGAACAGGTAATGAAGCATATGTAATCCAACCATGAACAGGGAATGAGGCATATGTAATCCAACCATGAACAGGTAATATTACTATGAATTGGTCATCCAACCAAACACAAGCAATTAAACCATTAACAAATCATGCAAGCATGAACAAGCAATCCAAACACAAAAGATAATTCAATCAGGCCAAGTAATCTAAGATGAGCAACTAAACCAAACATGAACAAGTAATGCTACCATGAACAAGTTTAACCATCATGAGCAGGTTAATCTATTTATAAATAGGTAATAATACTCCTGTCCACCTCTGAAATTAGGGTCATATATTATTACTTTGTAATATAAATGCATATTTTTGGTGTGTAGGTGACTGTGTGGGGGTGTACAGAATTGTAATACATGTGTGTACTTCTTGTGTACTGCTAGGTCATTGTGGGGGTATATGTGTGATATGTTTATTTACCTGTGTAGGTGACTGTGGGGGTGTATATGTGATATATACTGTAAATCTGGAATTTTTTACTGTAGATAAATTTTTAGCAAATTTGCACGTGCATTGCATTCGCAAAAATATTTTTCTTAAAAATGAATTAACATGTAAAGAAATTTTTTTCTGAAAGTTGTGTCTTTTTTTAAGTCTGTGAATAGGCGTCGGTAAGCACTGGTCATTATTAAAAAGAAATCTGTTTATTTAAGGAATCACTGTCTAGTTAGTATAGTATGCCAGGGCATCAACAATAGTGGGAAACATGAGATAATTTGCATAAATTATCCCACTGAAACTGAATCACTGAAACAAGAATAAAAATCTTAATAATATATCAAAATTTCATATAAATAGCATTAGAAACAGAGGATTGGTGTCATTATTTTCATAGTATTGCTGGAATTGAGTTTAATGAAAATGACATCGTCAAACGTGTAACCGGCGCATGGAGATGTAATCAGTCAGGGGCATAACTTAAACAAGTTATTTTCAAAAATAACTCAAATGAGTTATTTTTTTGTCTCAATGAGTTACTTCTCTTTGCTATGACCTACTTTTTCCAAAACTTAATAACTCAAACGCGTTATTTTTCCTAAATAGCTTCAATAAATAAATAACTTATTTAAGTTATTTTGTGTCATTCCTCCCTAACTTCACACCCCGTGCACCAAAGGATTTTGCTCGTGCACCAAGACAAAAACAAATGTTTGACTAAATATAAACCTTGCTCAATGCAGAAAAAGTGTTCAAAGTCTTGGGAAAAGTGGGGAATTTTTTTTATTTAATGATTAAAATTGGACATATACACCATGTGGATAAAACCACAAAATAAGGAGTAAAATGCTGTTTATCTCCACCTCCTCACCAATTCTCCATTGGAGTCGGTGAACTCCATCTAGTATTACATAATGGAATCCCAAAATGCAATGCAAATTGGCAGGAAACACGAAATTTCCAAGAAATCAATGTCCAAGTAGAATATAAAAATAACTTAAGTTATTTTTCAAAAAAAAAATTGTGTGTGTGAAATAATGTAAAATAACTTATTTGAGTTATTTTTGAAAATAACTTGTTTGAGTTATGCCCCTGACTGGTAATAAATTGTGTTGGATATGGTTTGTATACATCAGAGATGGGAAAAAAGAGTACAGAAGTGACATTACACACCAGATTTTAATAAAGAAGTTATTTTTAAATGGCACGATATTCAATAAGAGTTTTTCCTCTATACCGAAAATAGTTACGGCATGTAAGAAGTAGAGTACTGTTTGTTAAACGCAGACATTTGGGAACAATATGGACTGCGAACGATGTTAAACAATGCGTATTCTCTGCTGCCTACATTGTAAGGCGATCTTTCGACTAAATTTCGACTGAAATTTGAATCTGCCTTTAAAAAAAAACAAACAAACAAACGGACAGTAGTGAATTTAAGTCCCTTAGTCAAGAGTGGTCTATCACTTTAAAAAATATTGAATGTTAATAGATGCGTGTGAAGCAGACAAAGAGATCATGACATTATAAGAGACGTAATTTACACTTGCTTTCATGAGCCGGTGGACACTTACATTCTTTCTTTATTTTTACATAATTTTCTTAATAGATGTGATATCATCATGAAACTTGAAATGCATGATCATAAAATGTTACTTTTTGCTATGACAAGGAAAGAAATTTAATTAAGCAAAGAGAAACTAAACTGTTTTCCCTGTCTACGACTTTTTGGGACAACCCTCGTACAATGTATGTTTTTATTTACCTGGGTAGGTGACTGTGGAGATGTATGTGTGATATATACCATGTATGTTTTTATTTACCTGTGTAGGTGACTGTGGGGGTGTATGTGTAATACGTTTTTATTTACCTGTGTAGGTGACTGGGGATGTATGTGTAATATGTTTTTATTTACCTGTGTAGGTGACGGTGGGGGTGTACGGACATGAGGAGGAGGTGCTAGATAAACCCGTCAGTCCAGGGTACCTCCAGGAACTCATCTTTAAGATCTGTCTGCCATACAACATACAGGAAGCTGTGATACAGCAGGAACTGATCCTGGGAATCGGCAAGTTGATCGCCACCACGCCAGATCTGTTTGACGGAATTTTGAAAATCAGAATAGGGTAAGGTGTTACAGGAATATTACAGGTGATAGAAACTTCGATCAAATCAGAACTAAAGCTGGATTCTAAAATCAATATGCATATTACAGTGTGAAAAAAAACTTACTTGTAAATCCAAAAATTTCTACTAAACTTAGTAAAATTAAGTAAGCTATTGATGATAGTGTTTCAGGCATCTTTTTTTATTGCCCAGTGTCTGAGAACCAATTTCAACCAAACTTTGGATGAAGAGAATTTACAATCATGTAAAAGTTCAACATGTACATGATTTAAGTTCAGAATTTAGTCGTTAAATCACATAATACTAACATAGAGGACTTTGTAATTGTACAGTTGGTTTGTACTTTATGTTTGTGCAGTTGGTTTGTTCGTGCCATGAGATTTGAACTGGATTTGGATGAAGAAGGTCTTGAACTCCATGACCTTTCTCCTAACGATATCAAGTGCATGCTTATCGCTGTCCTTGTGAGGAATATGGTAGACTCAGATATGAGAACACCCCTACAGAAGAGACAGCTGGACGGGGCCCTCAACAGGGTCCCTAAAGACTTCTACGACCGAGTGTGGTCCATCTTAGAGAAAACGCCGTATGGAATCAAAGTGGCAGGTTATCTCCTCCCACAGGTAGTAAACTTGTTTGTAATTTCTTAAGCTTTACGATAATTTAATTTCATTTACCTGTACTCTGCATTTTTGAGGATAATATATATAGTTATTATAAAAGCGTGTATTAAATTGGAACACTAACATTGAAATTGTCAAAATATCATGTTCCTTTTGCTCAAATTTTAGTGTTTCTTCTATTGGTTAAATAGTAAATACTTTCATTATTAAATCCTTTTCCGTGTTCTGACCTCTGTATTCCCTTTCCAGCAACCGACCCTGTCAGACATGACGATGTACGAGCTGAATTTCTCCCTTCTGGTGGAGCAAATGCTGAGTAAGATAGTGGACCCCGCGTACAGACAAATCATGGTGGAGGTGAGGAATAGAAACTGTATCAGTCTTGTTAAACATCGAGTCATTGTCAGAGATACTGTAAATTTATTACATTACATTGAGTCATTGTCAGAGATAAAGTAAATGTATTACATTACATTGAGTCATTGTCAGAGATACTGTAAATGTATTACCGTGGTACATTTGGCAGTGTATTCTTTTTAGCGCTTTTGATGGAAAGATACTTCCACTAATTCAAAAACATCGCTAAATGTCTGAAATATTGATCATGAATAAGAACATCAAGAAATGCGCTAAATCAAATCTATGCTAACTCGTTTTAAAAATTATTCTCCGCTAAATTTCGAACACGCTAAATATAATACATTTACAGGTTGTCATTGAGTCTACTCATATAACTTCATTCCTTATATCCTAAACAACCTTTAGTAAGATACTTTTATTAACCAAGACTGACTGCATTTGAAAAATGTTAAAACTCTTGGAAAAGGTTGAATGCTTTTAAAAGGAATAAAGTTTAGTTCTCAAGGAATTTCATATATTCATTTACTCATTAAAAAGTTGATCATTTTGCTTTCAGACATTTATGGTTGTGTCCACCATGTTAGAGAGGAACCCAGAGGCCACCTTTGATCAGGCGGTCAACATGGACAAGGTACGTCACCATGGTTACTGATGGTATATAAAATATTCCTGTATTTCAAAAATCACTTTTAATTAAAGGTTTTGTATTAAATTATTGCTAAAAGCTTATAAGCTTGAAATTAATATTAAAATAATTTGTCCTGTTACAGATCATAGCGGAAGCTTTTGAGGAGTTTCAGCGAGACCTCAGTAAGTCGGAGGGTCACGAGAAACAGGACGACATGACAAAGTTCTTCAACACACCCCCGAACGTCAGAAATGGGACCTCGAGGTACCTCACCAAGTCCGTCATTAATAACCTTCTGGACGGGGAAATGAAGTTTGTGTCAGACGATATGTGCAGCGTCACTTAAATCTGTGTGTGTTGCTCGAGATCTGAAAACTTAAGATTTCACCACAAGACAAATGTACTATTGCTTTCACATGGGCTTGTTTTATAACCCTGCTGCTGACACAGAAAGTGAAGCTGTGTACAAAATATTGCAACATTGTCCGTCATGAACAATCTTATAGATTATAAGATGTCACATGATGTGTAATGTTTCCCAACAGCCTGTTTATTTGTCTGAGATCAGAGGAAGTTCCATTACTACAAATGTTTAGATGCTGCCCAGCCATTGTTGCTTTGATTATTGTTAACTTTGCTGGAAACTATGGATATTTTCCACCAACTGCTTAGATATTCAGAGGAATGTTTAAAGTCAAATAAATAAAATCTTCAAGTGTGTACATGTATAATGAGAACTTGTACAATTGATATTCAGTTGCATTCCTTAACAAGTGTAACATTGTTCTGGAAGAATTTGTGTATACAATGTACATTACAAATGAATTTCCTTTTAAAACCAAAGCTTAATGTGTGATATTCTTTAAATAAAATTGTTTTTCTCTGAATGAGTTAAGTGAATCACTAGTAAATCTTTGTCACTAAATGATATGAGAAAGTTTTATTTGTGGATTTATTACTATATTAAAGTAATTTTGTTATCTACATTATCTACAAAAGATGCAGTTTTCCATAGCAACACAATTTCAGATACTTTTACAGGACACTGTCTCCTTCTTTCTCAAATGTCCTCAAAACCTTGATTCATTCTCAAGTCAGACTAAAGAAGTTTTGTCTTATTTACAGAGACAGAAAACTAAAATGGTGAGAAACAACAGCCAGCAGATCATATATCGTTTTCAGTAGCCAAATTCAGTAGATATTTAGTCAATAGCCATAATCCGCAGATCATATTTAGTCAGTAAGACATAATTAGTCAGCAGATTTCACTCAACTGAACAAAGAACATGAAAATTTATAATTTCCTTCAGCAATGTAAAGTGCAGTATGTACAGTATATAAAACTGCATCACTTTTCAATCAGATTTTAAATAAAAAATAAAACTGTTTTTATCATGCATTTAATTCATAGTGAATATTCTAAAATTGTGATATTTTTACAAATGCAAAGTACATGTACGAGGGGCGTTCAATAAATAATGTCATTGGAGCTCAGAAAGAAGCAAACGACGCTTTTCAATGATTTAGTCTTCATGATTTTACTTATAAATCTATTTTAATTCAAACACATGTCCGTAACATTTTTTATCCAATTTCTGATTGTTTTTAGAACTCATTTTTGGGTACGACCCTTAGTATACTGGGCAATGGCAGATCCAATGATTTCCTAGACTTGTTTTTTCCTTCTGAAAGGTGTTTTATTCACGTTTGGAAATAGAAACAAGTCAAAAGGTCAAAGATCTGGCAAATATTGGTAATGTGAAAAAACATTAACTCTCTGTTTATCCCGCAAACCCCTTTACTCTTTAGGGCATGCAGGTTTAAGCGCTGTCATGAAGAAATTCAATGCAGTGGGTTCCTGATTCTGGGTCCTTTCTCTGATAAACCTTTCAATTTCTTTGCAAAAAAAACTGCTTTCTAGACACCTCCATATATTAAACTGTCTCCCCGAATACGAATTTGAACAGTAATACCACAAATATTTAAGAAAAATGCATATAAATATGTTTTTGTGCTTTTGAATACTTTTGCTCTTGACAGACCTTCGCCATTTTTATCAAGTACATCTTATGGTAAATTTTGTTTAAATGGTTTTGAGCAATAGATTCATATTTCAATAGCTGTTTGAATATAAAACAAACATGGATTACTACAATTACTGATATTTTAAAATAATTGTTAAGACTTTTGTACACGCTGTCGTTTCACTCATTTTTCAAAATACAGGGTGACCTTTGAGTACTAAGCTTAATTACTGTCAAACGATTCTTAAAAACAGTGTAAAATACTCCCGATATGATGTCTATCAAATTTGCTATGTGTCTTAAAGTAAATCATACAACATCAAATATTATTTGTTGAAATTTGGTAAACAGTACATAAGTTGCTATAATTTTTGTTGGCAAGGAGGGTACCCATTTTTGATGCCCATTATATAATTTTAGATCTATGAAATCCACCTGCTAATTTGTCTATAAAACAGGCATCGGTTGCTGTAAATGTCACATATTTCAGTGGATATTTCTTTGGGATTTTTAACAAGTTTTACAGCAGCTTTAATGTAGCTTTTATTTTCACATTAGTTAACTGATTCTTTACCATTCATTTATAATGCAGTGACTCGAATATCCCTTGTTTCCCAGCTTCTCACGATAAAACTATGTGATGAAAAGTTGTCACATAAACTGTTATAAATTCATTAAAGATTCAATTATGAGAGAAACTCAAGCTTTATGTGATATGACTACTATGTTGTATGTCATCGAGCTAATGACATTATTTATTGAACACCCCTCGTATAACAAACATATATATTCTAATCTCACAATATGAAGGTAAAAAAAATCTTGATGCAAGTATCTCTTCCACACATCTACATATACATGGTATTTACTTGTATAAAGATGATGCCAATCATAAATTGAACCAAAAGTTTGTCTGGAAATTTATTTCCACAGGAATTTACAAAATCAAAAGTAGGTGTCTCTAACTTTAGTAATACATAAGCTAACATTGGGAAAAATACCACTCAGATATGAAAACTATTCCAGAGTGGAAAGTTTTCAAATTAAATAGCATACATCGGTTTGAATTTATAAAAGCAAATCGAATATAAAACACTGTATACAAACAAAATAATGAAGACTACATTGTAATTGGTAAACTAGAGATAACCCCATTGGTATTGTCACTTTCAGGTTGCAGTCAAAATGGGATCCAATCTAAATATAACATCTAACACATTCAGCGTGTCATTTTGTAGATCACTAACTTTGACCAATTTAAAAAGTTGACCCACTTCTTTTCATGCAGGCATATTAACAGGAAGTGAAACATGCTTTAAGGTGGAATACATTTTATACAGTAGTAATTTATTTGTGCTCATGTCAACATTTATAGTATTTTCTTTTCTTTAATACATACACTGAATGTAAAGACACTGTTTTCCAAATTACCTTATGGGTTGAAAGACAAAAATTTGACAGAAATTCACTAGTTGTTTATGTAGATCGTACAAAATGGTCTTGAAATCTTTTTCAAACAGTCTTAAAAACAATAAAATTCTTTTAAAAAGTAAATACAGAAACAAGAAACTTAGTCAAACAATTGCTTACTAGTACTATAACAAAATATAAAACAAAACTTAAGATTTATAACAGATCGTCATTTACCAGACCTTAGGTCAGGAAAATGCTAAATATGGATATAAATCTATGGCACATAAAGCAAAGATCAGCCTACTCTAAACAAAACATAAAGCAAACAACAACCAAATTATACATATAAGTGAAATATATGTATCAATAAGTGTTTAAACATAATTGAAAAACTGTTCAGGGCTTTCTACAAAAACATTCCATTCAAAACAAACAAACAGATATTTGAATAACATTTGTGCATATTAAAGCAAGTCAAAATATTCATAATGTATAAGTACATTGGATGCATATGTATGTGTTATTGGATTTTCTACATTATTACTGAATCATTTTCTATAGACATGTACCACTGCACTGATGTCCCTGTATTTTCTGAGTATGTCCCTATTGATAGTGTGGATGACCCCCGTCCTTATTGAGGGGAGAATCCGTTAGGACTGCTGGGATCACTGACCGGACTTTGAGATCCCGGGGACAGGACGTTACGGAACTTGTTATGGAGACTGTTGAGCCAGTATCTGTAGATGGACTCTGTGGGGGTGGCGGGGGTCTGGGGAGGGGTCTCTTTGATGGGAGGGCGTGGCTTTACAGGGGTACCTCCGGGGGATCTGTAAAATAAAGTGTACATCAGCGGGATTTCTTCAAACAGGCATTGTGTCATACAGTGTAAATCAATCTGAACAATGAATGTTGAGGAGCTATACAGATTGGTTAGGTCACCTTCAGCATGCTTACCTTTCATTGGTTGTTGTTTTAAGTCGTTTCTGTGGATTAAAGGACATCAGTTCCTGATGAAGACTGCTTAATGACCCAATGGAATCTAACGAGGTAGTGGAACTACAAAAAATCCATCAAGATAATTGTTTTTTCTCCTTCATCAGTATTTATAATGAAATTCTATTTCTTACTCACAGAACGAAAAAATTAATATATTGCTATACAATTTTTTTCAGCAGTACTACTTCCTTAGTATTTAGATTGCACTAACCCCATTTCATTGGGAGGTTCTTTCTTTTTCAAGCTCAAAGGAGTATTGACCTAAAAGTAAAGCAAAATTAGTGGAGCATTGCTCTAAAACACAAAATGTGAATCTTCAGTAAGAGAGATACAACGAACTCTGGAGGAAACTCAAACTGTTTGAAAAAAAAGCTTCAGCAGTTGCAGAAAAAGAAAGAAAATTTACCATTTACCTGAAGATCTATCTCCTTTAGCGGGGTACCGTCCTGACTGCCCCTCCTTTGACGTTTCTGTGGTGCTGGGATGACTGGCGGGGGTGGGGGTGGTGGTGGTGGGGGAGGGGGTGGGACAGGTACTGGGGGACAGGCTGTCTCTTCACTCTTCTCCTGACATGTTGTCTTTTTCTTGTCAGATTTGGAGTTTGATCCTTTCTTGGATTGCCTCCCCCTTGTTTTGGGTGACGCTGTGCTTGTTGTTGGTTCAGAGAGCTGCTGTTTTTCTGCTAAACGTTTGGATTGTCTTCTTCCTTTTGATTCTACAGATCCAATAAATATAATTTAGAACAAATCCTATTGTAAAACATTGATTACTAAATTATGTATTAATTAAAAGTCTTAAGAAAACTTTAAAAAAGAACAGGAATGTCAAGCAAAACATCTTAAAACATGCAAAAACTCATGTCATATACAAAGACTATAACCTAAAATCTAGAATTATTCTTAAAGTCAGTCTGAGACTTGCTTAGTCATGCCTGTAATGTACGTAGTGACAGAACAAGACTTATACAGACAGACATACCCAGATTGTAGTCAAACACGCGACTCATGCCTGACGTTAGCTCCTTCATCTTACGTTGACATTCCTTGTCTGTCATAAAATCAACATTTTCTTCTCCCTTTATCAGTGTCATCATTTTCACCTGTAGAATAAGATAATGCTCTGACATTAAAAAAATACACATCAAGATGGTGTTCATAATAGAAGCTACACAAGATGGTGTTTATAAGCTACCACAATGAATGTGAAAGTAAACATCCTCAAATATACTAATGCCCCGGTAATAGTACATGATGATCAAAGTGGACATATACTAATACAAATGTAAACTGCCCAGTCTACAAATGTTGTGACACTCTATTGTTATACACTTTTCTTAGAACCAAAGTTTGGCTTACGTGGCATTATATCAGAGGCAATCTCTTTTTCCTACATTATTTTTGACTTCTTTTATCTTGCCTCTGAAGCCAATAAAAATATCATAATTTTCAGATTTCTGTCACTACTATTTGGCTAATTTTTAACTAATAAACCATTTAGAAAACAAATTAATTTTGATCATACACTGATTTCCATAATACAAGGAGATATAAATGTAGTTGAAATTACCAACTTTATAAAAAATATTGTGTGACACTAATACGCCTCCGTAACATTTAGTATTTACCTACCTTTAGAAATTTCAGAGGTTTTTCTTGTTTAATTTTCTTCTTCAGAACATTCTTGTAGACACCTGGATTTTTTTCCATAAATGCTATAAGATTCTACAAAATATATATAAAATAGATCACTTCACAATGTAACATGATGTACTGATGGGTAACTCCGTTGGACATTATATCATTAAATAAATGTTTATTTGGTATAAACACGAAATGTTACTATGTCCAGTAGTACACGTGAATATGTTAGAAAGGATAGCTTTGTTTAAGCTTCTAATTGGGTCTTTGGAAATATGTTTGTTAGAGCCTGAGAGGGGGTCATTTCTGTGGGAAGAAACAGGAGTTCCTGGAAAAATCCCTTGCACATGTTAGAGCGGGTGACCACCTTACCCTCTCACAATCACTGCGGATCACTGGGATTGAAGTTATTGAACTCAGATTGACGAGTTGAGAAGAGAGTGTGTTACCACTGTGCTACCAGGACTACATCATTTTAACGATAGAATGTTACAGGGCAGGACTTTATTAGAATGTGTAGGAAGTGTTTGTACGACTGTGTATGAGATCATCACCTGTAAAGCTTTCTCCGTCTCGGATATCGTCTGATTTTCGTAGTCCTCCTCCGTTATTTGAGAACAGTACGCAGCTGTCATGTCACATGGTGCATCAAATTCATCCATATCTTCAACTCCCGCCATATTCTGGTAGATATAAACATTAGTTTTACAAAATTATTACCTAATTCATTATATGAATATGCCATGTGTTCATTCACTCATTGTGTTGTTTTTTTCTACACGTTTTGCATGTGTAAAAATTAAACACCCTTTAGACAGATACCTTGTAAAGTCTCTTTCTCAAACGACATAATCATGAAATATCAAAATATTATTCTAACAGCATTGTAATGTTTTCATGTTGGATTTCACCCCCCCCCCCCACACACACACACACACACTTCTTTGACCTTAACACTGTTAATTAATATTATTCAGATTTGCCAGAATAATTGCAAATCACTTCCGTCAACATTAGGCATAAATATATACAAACTCTTTTGAACAGACTTCTTCTGTCTTCTCTTCAAATAGAGCGCCTTATTTTCTATCGGGGCCGTTATTTTGATCATGTGACGATCGTGACATCCGGGCATCTTTCATGTTCATGGGCGCTCGTCGCCATATCAAGTTCTAGGTTGCAGTCGAAAGATTGCAATTGTTGCCACCAAGAAGGGCAAAGCCACTTGTGTTTGGGGGCAAGAAACCCCCAAAGTTCAGAAGCTTTTAGCTACTTACTTTTTGACTGATTCACACTAATTTCTTATCGAATAACTTTTCATTTATTTTGGTTGGTCATCATGGAGTTGTGAAAATGTCGTCGTTTGTAGTCTGCGTCTCTTCTTTCCACGAAGGAGCGACCTTTGGGTCTAGTACTAACTCATTTATTTGGGGGGTTTATGTTGGAGGAAAATTGCAATACAATGGACAAGAAAAACAATCGTCAGTCGCCATCAACTGTTCAAAAATCCAGCAATGGTAACGATTCAAAAAGATTGCAAAATAATGGTGAGCACAGCAATATTTATTGCTTTAAATTTTTTCACAAGTTTCACCTTGTTTTAAAGTTTCATCTTGTTCACCTAATATTCATTGTCAGGTCATGAAATCACTCGATGATAAATGAAAAGCGTATATTCTTAATACTTTAGCTTATAAACTTACCATGGAGATTATAAATAAACAATTTTTAGTCAGGGACAATGCATAAGCTTATGATACTAGCATGGAATGAAAAAAATGTGTATGCATTGAATAATATGTCTTGATTGTAGGGGAGAATTCTGCAGCCCGCCAGTTTGGCCGTGGGGGGAGGAGGAGGGAATTCAGTGGGAGAAACACGACAGAAAACAGTCCACGCAGGCCCACACCACAAAAAAATCGTAGCGTGTTTGACAAGCGGCCTCGCGCTCGAAGTGGACAATATAGTCAGGAATCTGATCCTTCTAGAGAAGACGTAAGAATGGCTTATTTATAGACTCAAGGGGGATAATCCAAATTCACTATTGCACAACACATTGAAATGTAAATAAAACACAACATTTGTTTTTGTGTCTGAGTCTTTTAAATTTAATCTCTACCATTGCATTAGAAACTTTCATGTAAATGGAAGTGCTCAATGCTTATTTTCCTCTTGGTAATTTCAATTCAAGCATGGATGATTTCATGGTATCGTTCAGCATCTGTGCATATTTTGTATGGTAATCATTACTTGCTAAGTTGTATATTTGTTTAGATAGAAGAAAACTAGAATGTAACCTAGTTACAGAGGAAGCAATACAACATAAAAATAAAATTCTGTAAAACTGATGAATCAGTTCTATGTAGGATTTTTTTTCTTTGTAAAAGTTGTAAGGCTGCTATGAAAAATGTTTTTATTTTTTCTTTTCCACAGCTGACAGAAGAGTTTTCAGTGGAACTGGATTTAGTTTCTGGAAGAAAAACAAATTTAAATCACCTGTTGAACTTTAATTATGGTGGACGCAGAGGTCCTGAAAAGACTAAAGGTCGTTCATCCTGGCAATCAGACGGTTACCAAGGTTACGGAAGGAGGAAGGGGTCGTCTAAAAGGGTGTTATACAACAAGGAGCAGTACCTCCAAGCCAAGTAAGGGTTTATCCCCCAGAAACTTCACATATAATATGGTTGACCTTTAAAATCTCCAATTTTATTGAGTGAATTGTCTTGAAAAACTGGTGTGAATTCATACCCATGCAATCTTTCTGTTTCACAAATCTGCTAATTGGTAACATCAAAGAAAGCTAAAATTTTTTGTAAGGGTATTTTCCTACCATTATTTGTAATACATTTGTATACTAATGTGTTTAAATTACATTTCCTAAATTTTTTTGACTGTTGAAAAATAAATTATAAAGTTTGAATGGAATTGAGAAATGGTTTGGATTAAATTGTAAGAGTTTGTCTGTACTATACAAGTCAAGATTTGATTGTATTATTTGGCCGTTCCTACTTTAGTCTCCAGATTTGATTGTATTATTTGGCCTTGCTATTTTAGTTACCAGTTTATCGTGAAGGATGATGGGGATTACACTCTTCATACTGTGGACCCTGATGTTCTCGTAGACTGGGACGCCATTGAACAGATTGTAAGCTATTGCCTTAATTTTAATTGTCTGTTTGTACTTTGTACAGTAATGTTTATCAAATGTTTTTCTCTTTCCATTAACATGTATTGAATATTAAAATTCTCTGGGGAAGAATAATTCATGTAAGATATCTTCCGTCTTTCAGCGCGTCTCTGGACATGAAATATCCTCCTGTCCTATCTGTCTGGAGCAGCCCACAGCCGGTAAGTTCTGTCTCAGAAATCAAGTATCTGACGTTGTACATGTAGCTGTAGATGAATGTGTAATCATCTACTGTACGTTAGTAAACAGTCTTCTGGTCTTAAGAATCAAGTATCTGAAGTTGTGGAGATGAATGTGTAATAATCTGCTGTACATTGGTCCCTGATGTAAATGTTCTTCTGTTACAGCTAAGATGACCAGATGTGGACATATTTACTGCTGGCCGTGCATTCTGCATTACTTAGCCTTGGGAGAACAAACATGGAGGAAATGTCCCATCTGCTACGAGTCTGTTCATGAAAAAGATCTCAAAAGGTAAAAATCATTGACCTTATAATTATTGGAGTCAGGTTAGTGTTTTACTTTTTGTAAAGATAGGCTGAAGAAGCTTTCTTCCAGTTCCAGATTTAGCGAGTCACATTTTTTGTTGTGAAGTCTGTAAACATTTCACATTTGCTTTAAAAGTTTAGAAGTTTTCCTCTGTAAACATTTCACAATTGCTTTAAAGGTTTAGAAGTTTTCCTTTAATTCGTACAGGGGTGTGCAATTAAAAAAATCAATTACTAGCCCACGGGCTAGTGGCAGCTATAAAGTTACTAGCCCCAAGTGAAAAGTTACTAGCCCAAATATAGGTGCAAAAATTAAAATAAAAAAATATTTGAAAAGAAATTAATTGTTGAAAAAGTCAGGGTACTGAGGACATTCTTTTTAAAATCAAAGTTTAATTCTCACTATGAAATTAAATCATGTATAAATTATAATGAAAGGAGATTAAAATGAATTTAAATAAATTATCTTCCCTTTTTCTGAACATTGCACTAGCTCATTTAAAATGAAATTTAATTCATTTTGTTTTCATCTTAATTCATTAAATACACTATAAATATATTTTATGTGAGTCATAAAACACTTATCTTTCAGTTGATTGAGTGATGGTATATAATTTAATGAGATATCTGCATGTATTTACCATAAACAAAAGAATAGAGGAAATTCGGATTAGGAAAAAACTATCGCTTTTGGAAGTAAATAAGTCAGGTAGTGCTGCAAAACAGATAAGATTATGGAGATTTATTTGAGAGTAGGAGCATGTTGTCAGAAAAATTTTCACTGGTTGGGAATTTGATAGCAAAAACGAGTGAAAATACAGGTTGTGCTTTTCATGTATTGCGTGTGTAGTTATAATTTTGACTAGCCCGACGGGCTACCTCCATGCAGAAAATCACTAGCCTGACCCCAAAAAGTGGTAGCCCCGGGCATCGGGCAATGCTAATTGCACACCCCTGTTGTAGTGCATGGGTGCTAATTATTTCTATCCTGCGGATGAAATTAAAGAAAGAAATTATCCACAATAGTATCTCTGAATTCAGTTATATTTTGCCTTATGAAGTATTTTTTTTGTTCAGCACAAGGACAGAGAAATTCCCGATGTATAAAGTAGGTCAAACTATAACTATGCAGCTGATGAAAAAAGAGAGAGGAACAATCTATGCCATGCCAAAAAGTTTGTGGGAGAAGAGAGAGGGCAACATGATGAGTATTACTGGTAAGATACACAATTCAGGAAATTATCTCAACACCCAGTATAAGTATGAACAAAAAAGGTATTCAACAATACCCAGAATAGATTAAGCAGAGGTTGATTTTCCAAATAATCACATTATCTATAAAAAGATTAATGAAATTATTGCAGTAACTGAATGAGATCAGGTTTATTGTACAGCTATCAGATTAATTAATTAATTGGTTGATCAAACATTTAAAGAAAAGTAAGATTTAGGTTAAGTTCTTCGAAATTGTTTGTATAGAGAAAGTTCATAGAGTTAATCATTTGTAGAGAGTTCATAGAGTTAATCATTTGTAGAGAGATACAGTAGTCTGTGACTGTGTCTTTCATAGAAAGATAATGTATTTGAGTTTTTGATTGGATTTTCAGATGATGCCAGGAAATCAGCTGGGATGAAAATTCTGACTGCAGACAAGGAATTCATAAAGAATCAGATCATTGATGTGGAAAGATGTGAATTGGAGCGGAAAAATTGGGAGGCAGAGGTACGTGTTATTACAAACTGAAGTGTCTGTAAAAATAAGTACCGTATAAGTGGAAATTTTAACGAGGCGCAAATTTAGCAATTTCTCCTTAAAAACTGGTATTTTCTTTCTAGCGAGAAGTAATTTTAGCAATTTAAAATTGCTCACTTAAGAAGCCAGTAAAAATAATACACAATTTATTTTTAGCGAAATTCTATTTTAGCGATCTCAACAGCCTCGCTAATAATGCCAAAATTAAATTCTCGCTGAAATTTCTACTTATAGGGTATCCGTAAATCTGTTGGAAAAGGAATTCAGCAGTGTTATTTCATTAGGTATATAAGGCTTAAGAAGAAAAATAAGTTTCTATCATTTTGAATGTAATGAAGCTTACATGGTTGTTTATTTAGTGAGGTTCATTGATATTACTAGTATGTGTGTTTTCCAGACTTCAGAAGTGGCCTTTATAGACTCTGCCCTACATCACTTGAAGGTAAGACTAACTGAAGAATGGTTGGATACTTGGATACAAGTAAAGTGTCTTATCTGTGTGTGAATTGTTGTTGAAAGTCATGCCTTATCATAACTGAAGTGTTGTATCCATGCTCTTTTTTCAGGCAAGGGAAGAGAACTTGATGAGAAGACATTCTTCCTCCTCATTTGCGAGTGAACCAGCATCTCCAAAGATTGAGAGTTCTCAGAGCGATCAAATCCACATCCCTGCACAGGTAACAAAATTTTAAAAAAAGGGAAAAAAAGAAAGAAAAAAAAAAGGTCCATCTTGTTCTGTTCTGACCTAGGTAGTTATCCCATAATTAAAGTAAAGAGTATCAACTGCAGAATAATAAAACAGTTGTTGTAAGTTTCTAGCACAAGCTGGAAATATTTCCATTGTTAAAATGAAGAGATATCAAAATGATTTTATGTTGTTTACAGAATGCCACTGAATATATCTGTGCTTTCTCCAACGAAGAAGTACCAAGTAATAAGCAAGCACAAACAGACACACCTACATGTACAAAGACAGACCCTGATGTACCTAGTGAAGAACTAGCACAGACAGACACACCTTCAAAGGAGGACTCTGACGAGCCAGAGATTGGGACAATAATGCCAGAAGATGTCCTGCCCCTAGAGGAAGCGGCAGAGAATCTGGAAATCCCCCACTTAGAAGGAGACTCACCGAAAAACATCAACAATTCCTTCTACTTCTACCAAGGTTAGCATACAAAATTATTGCAGCTGAAAATATTAATTGGTAGAAAATATTAAAGATCTACATACAATGAATATTATGGTTAATATTACAAGGACAATGTATAAAGCATTAGTTAATCAATGGTATTTGAAGGACAATGTATAAAGCATTAGTTAATCACTAGTATGTGTAGTGAATGATTTACCCTTTGCTGAGGTTGGACCAATGATTTAACAAATGACGATAGACTTTAAATTCAACAACATACACAAATCTTTATCCAAATTTGGACATACCCCCAAAGACTGAGAATTTTTGTAATCAATTTATGGGTTGTCTATGTAAAAAATAGGCACTAAGTGTTGATATCCATTGCAGCGGAGGATGGACAGCGTATTTTCCTGCATGCATTAAATGCCAGGTGTCTGGTGAAGGAGTACGGAGGATTAGAACACAGTCCCCAGACTATCACAGCCAAGATAGTGGAAATGGAGAGTGTATTCATGACAGAGGTCAGAGTCATGTACAGTATCTCAGTGTAATAGTTGTGTCATTACATGTATCTTCATAATGATCAAAAACGTTATTGTTTGAAGCCGTTAGTACTATCAGTACTTTGATGTTTGTTTAGGAGTTGAGGAAGAGACTGCGTTACCTGTCACACCTTCCTCTGACCAGTGAGTTCCAGGTGGCTGAACTTGACCTCCGACCTCCGATCCTGTCCAGGGACACCCTCAACTGCTTTGCTGGTAAGGTATCCCTTTTGATTATTTGTTAAATCTTTGCATGAAAATGATGATCTTACATTTACTTAAGGATCTTGATTTCCCCTCTGGTTTTGATATTAGGGTAATAATAGCCTGCATTTTTCTGATCATAGAGGATATTGAGCATAGAAAACGATTAAGACAGAAAAGAGTGAGGTATGAGAAGAGATGGAGCAAGAAAATCCAGGATGAAGAAAAACGTCGACTTGGAATCAGCCCAGGGATGAAGATTGTAAAGTCTGCCTTGTGTTCTCAAATTGTGTTGGAGAATCGACCCATGTCACCCACGGCTAAAAGTGACAGCAGCGAGAGCGTGCCGTCGGTGTCCTCACCCGTAGGGAGCCCCCTAGGTAAGAAATGATGTGTAGAAGTCTGTCATATGGTTTCTGATTGTATTGATAGAATGTAACAAAAATTGTAAATTACATACAGCAAAACTTGGTTATAACGAAGTCACAGGGACCTATGAAATTACTTCGCTATATTCGTAATTCGTTACAACCGTATAAGAAATTCATTTAAGTTGTATAGATGGTGATCGAAGATGACTTCGCTATATTCGTTAATTCGCAATATCCATATTCGTACTAATCGAGTTTTGCTGTACATGTAACTTTGTTTTTGCCAATGATTTAAATTAATTGTTTACAAATTTGATTTACATTTTACAGAAGGGGTTACTTTGGGGTCGTCGTTGGAAGAAGATGATGGTCAACAGACATCCTTGTCCTTTGCACAGGTATATTTAGTGTTAAGTGCCCACTCAAGTAAATTTCCATACATGTACTTACAAGTTTGCAAAGATTCAATAATACTGTGTGTCCTGTATTTTAATGTTTGTCCAAACTATATTTAGATGTTGCGAGGAGGGACGAAGAAAGCCCCTGTGTGGCCTAAAGTCAGTGAACCAAAACAAGAACATAAACCCTCCGCCCGGGATAGTGATGGTAGTGACGAAGAAAGATCCGCTGCACCTGTCTTTCAGAACTCATTTGGAGAGGCCATACAAACGGCACTGGAAAATCTAGAGAGTGGAAAAGGTGAGGGGTCATACACTTTACAAATGTATCTCTTCAGTAACTGTGTTCTTATAAAAGGTCAGTTTATTTGAGAGAGAAGAGTCAAGTTGCATGATCTCTCTATTAAACTTTGCTTATATTTTGATGTAGGAGATGTGCATGGCTTTCCAATTTATAGTCGAATTTTTGACTACCTTGATATTTCACAAAATTAAAATCCAAGCTCTGAAGAGGAAAATGATGATTTAAATTCAGTTTCATTAGAACATGCAATTTCTTTTAATATGATGTCAGAGTATGATGATGTGTCCTATTTATAGTATGTATTTTTGTAGCCCAAGGCAGCACAGAAGATGGCGGATTCAGAATGGAAAAGCTACCTGGAAAAAAGAAAAAGAAACAACAAAAGCTTTTGTTTGCTACGTCCATGGCGAGAGGAGGGAAATAACCAACTCTGTCAATGTTATACAATAGAACTGAATATTCTCTGTCAATGTTACACAATAGAACTGAATATTCTCTGTCAATGTTATACAATAGAACTGAATATCAACTACCATTTATGACAAGGAAAATAATCAACTCTGTCAATGTTATACAATAGAACTGAATATTAACTACCATTTATGACTAGTAAAGAAAATTACTCGTGTATTTTCCTAATTAAGTTGACATTGAATATTGCTATAAAATGATAAAGATAAGTTACTATTTATGATTGTTTGCTAAACTAAACATCTGAATGTTAAAATATTTTAATATCATTGTTGAAAAAGAATTATTTTGTAATTTTCTACAAGTTCGAGTAGAGAATTTATTGTATCTTTTCTAGAATTCTTTTTTTATAATTTGAGTGTCATATTGTTCTCTATGTGCATGGGATGATGGACTGTTTGTGAGTGCCTACAAAAGTCTGTGTTTCCCATTTTGTTACATTAAATAGATTTTGGTTACTGGTATAATTTGTTGTGTTTTTTATTGCAAAAAGATTACAAAGTTTGATTAGTGGAAATAGAATGAGTAATTCCCCTTGATTTGGAACTCTTTTGAAGATAGAGGCGAGAAAAATGACAAATTGTAAACGTGGGGGAAGAAGTGTTTGCATAAAATGTTGGTTTATAGTAAGTGCTTTGCCAGTTTCTGATTCATATGTTATTGGGAACATAAAAGATGTCACGTGCTAGCCACAGATTGATTTGTAGAAGAGTTTTGTTTGGGTGTTTGCTGTCTGAAAAGAGAAACTTTGTGAAGTCTATTGCTGTAAATTGGAAAGGACAAACTCCAGGGAATGGCGAGCATCTGCCTGATTACAACTATAGACTGCCAGGACAGGGAAAGAGGTCACAAAAGTAGGTCATGGATATGATTATAAAGTTAATGTCGAAAAGGGTTATTGAACAGTGATACACTGTATATTTTATCAATTGTATGTAGCTGGCCAAATAATGAACAAATCCTAGATTTTCATCCAAAGTAGATAAGAATGTATTATGGATATTAGCCTGAGTAGCTCAATTGGGAGAGCACCTGAATAGGTGATAAAAGAATCAGGTTTGATTCCTCTGGTCATACATACTATATACAGGGTTATTTTCGCCCTTTTGAACTTGTGAACAATTTTGATATATTTAATTTTAAGAAATTATCAGATGTGAACATATATTAAATTGGCCCAATCAAGGAAATGGCGAAAATAAAATGGGGAGCGAAAATTTCCCTGTATACAGTATTACTTATCCTTCCCTGTTACAGATCGATATGCATGTATATCTAATTTATCACATTGAACACATTATATATGCATGGCTGAGGTAGTGGTTTATTATTTAAAATATGTGCATAAAGTACCTGCAGCTTTGAAAAAGTATTTCTTTTGGCACAACTAATATATATATGAAAATTGAATATTGCAAATTAGCCTATAACTTTTGTGCACCAGTGACAAAACTATGGCTGGAACTTCTAGTGTTTTAGTGGTAATTTCATGTTATTCTTCCACATGTCAGTTATAAATTTTACAAAAAACTTGTAAACTGATGTAGTTTGAAAAAGAGAAATTCAACTGTATCAATTTTTGACCAGACCCTTCCTTTGGCCCAGACCTCATTTTTCTTCAGATCATGTTAAGATGTTTCAAAGAAATATTAAAGCTTTTTTTATCAGAAGTATGGTATTTCACATTGTGGACATATTTCATGTAGTTTGTATTTTTCTAGAAACTTTCAACTTGAAGAACCTTTTAATCCTATCGCTGCAAACATCTTAGTGTAATAAAGCCTAGGTCCAGCGGTCCTTAAACCCAATAAAGCTTATTCACCATTATATGTTTTATTCATTATAATCCTCAGGTCTTTTGACGACCGAGAGCCAGGTGTTGCAGTGAGAGGGGAGATTCTTTTTGGAGTTCATCCTATTTCTCTGGCTCTGAGGGCAAACAAGAGAAAAGTGTACAAACTTTATCTCAAACAAAATACAACCTTCAGAGCAGAAGCAGAGAGGGTCATACAGATGGCAGACAAACTCTCTGTCCCCATGACTTTTGTGGATAAAGGCGTTCTGGAGAGGCTGAGTGGGTCCAGGCCAAACCAGGGAATGTGTCTGGATGTGTCACAGCTTCCTGTTCCCTGGGCTGAAGCTAAAGTCAGGTACGCTTAAATAGGGTAAGGCTTTTATAACCATTTACTCTCCTTTAAGAGAAGAACATATTCCATTCCTATGCTCTTCATTAATATGGTAATCATAATCAAATGAATTTTCAGAATTTTACTGTATAGGTACTGTATACATATCATTCAAAGACCTCGGAGTTTTACCTAGTACTTTAACCTTGGCAATGAGCTCTATAGAGGGACATAAGTGTTTCACAAAAGTGTACATTCATCTTGCATGTCTTGTTGTTTTATAATTTTCATAGGGCTGAATTAAAAGAGTCTAAATGGAGATACCCTCTCTGGCTGATGCCATACAATGTACAGGTATGATATTACACAGCAATTGTCAATCTAAGGTCAGAGATGCATACTGAAGCCATACTCTTCAACAGTAAACTTTGTCCTAAATCCCTTCCCAAATGTACCAATATTTTATGAGATCTCCTTAGAGATGCGTTTGATAAATATTAATTTTGTGTATAACCCTAAAATTAAATTTGATAGAAATGCAAATACAGGTTTGAAATCCTATAATTTTTAAGGACCCCATGAATTTTGGAGCCATTCTCAGAACGTCTTATTTCCTGGGTGTTGACAAAGTCCTAGCTCCACAGAAAGAGAGGTCAGTGTCATTAACAGGACTCCTCACACTACAGAACCATACTTGTGTAAGATAAATGTCAGGTTTTAATGTTATATATTTTATTGACAGTTGTAGCTTGAGTCCAGTAGTGAGCAAGGCAAGTTCTGGAGCTTTGGAGGTTATAAATCTGACCAGGTATAAAGAGGAGCAGGACATGATAGACACACTACAGGTTAGTTATCATTGAGTGAGTGAGGTCAGTTCTGGAGGTTATAAATCTGACCAGGTATAAAGAGGAGCAGGACATGATAGACACACTACAGGTTAGTTATCATTGAGTGAGGTCAGTTCTGGAGGTGATAAATCTGTCCAGGTGTAAAAGGGAGCAGGACATGATTGACTTACTACAGGTTAGTTAAACCCCCCTTACAAACCAAGCTTGAAGGGGGGGGGGGGTATATAGGAATCACCATGTCCGTCTGTCTGTGCAAACATGTTTGGTCCATATCTTTCTTACGGAGGAATATTAGAATCTAGTACTTCATACAAAGATTGCTCATGACCTAAGGGTGTGTCATGTCCTTGACCTAAGGTCATTAGGGGAATTTCAAGGACACTGACAGAAAAAAAAAATCATAATTCATGTCCGTCCATATCTTTCTTATGGATAAACGTGTAGATTGCTTATAACCTTAGGGTTTGTCATGACTTTGAACCAAGGTCATTATTGATTAATGCAAGTTCAAGGTCACTGACAGAATAAAATCATAATGTGTGTCTGGACTGTATCTTTAGTATTTATTTTTATAAGGCTGCACCTGAGTTTCATTCATAAAAATATAATACCGGTAAGCAATAATATTAATTTGCACTAAAATATTTCAGCATTTCTCTCTTCTCTTAGATCCATAAAATATTCGTGATTTGGCACCTTTTCTGAAAAACCCAACAGGGGATATTTGTCCCTTTTGGACAGTTCTATTTATCATTTAGTGAGTGGAAGCAGGCAGGAGTGAGGTAATAGGTACCTCGAGTGTAGCTATACATGATATTCCTCTAACATTGTTTTGTTGTACAGTGATAGGTACCTCTACTGTAGCTATACATGATATTCCTCTAACATTGTTTTATTGTACAGGAGTGTAGCTATACATGATATTCCTCTAACATTGTTTTATTGTACAGTGATAGGTACCTCTACTGTAGCTATGCATGATATTCCTCTAACATTGTTTTATTGTACAGGACTGTAGCTATACATGATATTCCTCTAACATTGTTTTATTGTACAGGAGTGTAGCTATACATCATATTCCTCTAACATTGTTTTATTGTACAGGACTGTAGTACAGGACTGTAGCTATGACATTCCTCTAACATTGTTTTATTGTACAGGACTGTAGCTATGACATTCCTCTAACATTGTTTTATTGTACAGGAGTGTAGCTATACATGACATTCCTCTAACATTGTTTTATTGTACAGGAGTGTAGCTATACATGACATTCCTCTAACATTGTTTTATTGTACAGGAGTGTAGCTATACATGACATTCCTCTAACATTGTTTTATTGTACAGGAGTGTAGCTATACATGACATTCCTCTAACATTGTTTTATTGTACAGGAGTGTAGCTATACATGACATTCCTCTAACATTGTTTTATTGTACAGGATTGTAGCTATACATGACATTCCTCTAACATTGTTTTATTGTACAGGATTGTAGCTATACATGACATTCCTCTAACATTGTTTTATTGTACAGGAGTGTAGCTATACATGACATTCCTCTAACATTGTTTTATTGTACAGGAGTGTAGCTATACATGATATTCCTCTAACATTGTTTTATTGTACAGGACTGTAGCTATACATGATATTCCCCTAACATTGTTTTATTGTACAGGACTGTAGCTATGACATTCCTCTAACATTGTTTTATTGTACAGGACTGTAGCTATGACATTCCTCTAACATTGTTTTATTGTACAGGACTGTAGCTATGACATTCCTCTAACATTGTTTTATTGTACAGGACTGTAGCTATGACATTCCTCTAACATTGTTTTATTGTACAGGAGTGTAGCTATACATGATATTCCTCTAACATTGTTTTATTGTACAGGACTGTAGCTATGACATTCCTCTAACATTGTTTTATTGTACAGGAGTGGAAGCAGGCAGGAGGTGAGGTGGTAGGTACCTCTACTGTAGCTACACATGATATTCCAGTCACACCAATACAAGAACTAGTGGTTGACAAGCCAGTTCTTCTCATTGTTGGTGAGTACAAACTTAAAACACTGATTTATGTTACCCTGGATGTTTCATTTAAAAACAGCATTATATTCACTTGAGTTTATATAGATTTATGCATCTAATTTTTATATCATTTGAATGATAATGGATAATAGAGAAGTAACTCTATAAGTACTGTGAGTAGCATCTCGTTTGTCCTGAAACTTGTGTTCACAAGCTAAATGTCCAGATTATCGAAGCATCATGATGATTAAAGTTTACTTGGTTTTTATGCCCCGCCATGAATATGGCCGGGGCATATAGTGTTTGTCTTGTCCGTCTTCCGTCCTTCCGTCACACTTTGCATTTAGCTCAGTTCAAATCTCAGTTTAAAAGAAACTATGCAAGATATTTTCATCAAACTTCATAGGATGATAGATATTGATGAGAGCTATGCAACTGCGTCAACATTTTTTGACCTTTACCTTTCGTTCGACCTTGACCTTACTTTTTTAAATGAGTGTTTAGCTCAGTTTTAAAGATACCATTCAAGATATTTTTTATCAAATTTCATATGCTGATACATACTGATGAGAGCTATTCAACTGCATCAACATTTGACCTTGACCTTTCCTTTGACCTTGACCTCACTTCATAAATTAGGGTCAAACTTCATATGCTAATACATACTTATGTAAGCAATTTATCTGCATCAACATTTTTGACCTTGTCCTTTCATTTGACCTTGACCTCACTTTTATCAAAGTGTGATTAAGTCAGTTTTAAAGAAACCATTAATATTTTTTCAACTTCATATGCTGATACATTCTGATGAGAGCTTTTCAACTGCATCAATATATTTTGCAATTGCTATTCATGATATTCTGAAATTTCATACACAGATTCGAATTTTCATGTTGCATTACTGATATAACCTCGGCGTGGCATTCATGTCCTAATGGACATATTTCTAGTCTTATATATATCCAGGTTGTTCTTCACAAATTAAATGGAGATGGATTAATTATTGACATTCAGATTAATAAGACAGCTTCACTGTATTAACATAACACTGTGAAAAAAAAAATCAGTAAGATTTGAATGATGTTTCTTGCTTCAGTTGTAGGCTATGAGGAAAGGGGTATAAGTAGTGCACTAATGGTGATTAAATTTTCTTGTCGTGAGGAGAAGGGTATAAGTTGTGCAGTGATGGGGATTAAAATTTTCTGTCTTTATTATATGTATTGAGGAGGAGGGTATAAGTAGTACTCAAATAGAGATTGTTGAAGTTTATTTAGGTATTGAGGAGAAGGGTATAAGTAATACTCTCATGGAGATTTAAAATTCTTGTCTTTATTGTAGGTAATGAGGAGATGGGTATAAGTAGTACTCTAATGGAGATTAAAGTTTCTTGTCTTTATTGTAGGTAATGAGGAGAAGGGTATAAGTAGTACTCTACTAGAGAAGTGTGACCAGGCGGTGTACATTCCCAGCTGTGACCCGCGGTTTATCGGTTCACTGAATGTGTCTGTCGCTACGGGAATTATTCTCCACCATCTGGTGTCCCGCAATGAAAAAATGAACAAAGGAACAACATGATAATTAAAATGTTTTATTTTGTGTATAGTGTATATTGATATATATACTAGGTTTTCATTTTGATTTTGTGTGCGTTGTAAATATATATGGAAGATCTGCATATTTTGTTTGACATGTGTATTGTAGAATATATGTATGAAGTTTTTCATGTTTTATTTGTTTACATTGTTTATATGACTGTATGGAAGTTGGTTTGCAAATACTAGTAACCTGAAAGCTTCCCCTATTCTACTTTCAAGGTTGTTTTTTCCACTTAAGTGAATTTTAAGTAATAATTTATCGTCAATCTAATTGTATAGAATGTTCAAGACTCCATACTTTCTCTATGCTACATAATGATATTTAATTTACATTGCATAAAGTACACCTAAAAACAAACATGTGATTTTAAAAATGAAATTTATTAAAATATATTATTAAAAAACTATTGTTACCACTTATCAGTTTTGTGGAGTACTAGTATATATAGATTGGCTCATTTTCTTGCATGATCTTTAAGAGAATAAGACTATGAGTGGCTAAGAGAGAGAATGTGAGGGCAATATTCCAATTATAATTGTGAGGGAGTTAGACTACAAGAGGATTAGTGAGAGAATTAGGGCAATATTTCAATTAAGATAAATTAGAGAGTAAGATTTTGAGTAAGAATTTGAGGGCAATATTTGAATTGAGATTTTGAGAGAGTAATAAGTCTACAAAGGTCTAGGAAAGAGAATGCATGTGAAGGTGATGTTAAAATAAAGATAGTGAGATAGAAAGAGTCTATAACGAGCTAAGAGAGAAAATGTGAGGGCAATATTCCAATTAGAATTGTGAGAGAGTAAGACAACAAGGGGTTAAGAGAGAGAATGAGGGGGTAGGGTAAATATGAGAGAGAGAGAGACTGAAAGAGAGACTGTGAGGGCAATTTTCCAAGATTATGGAAGAGTAAGACTATGAGGGACCAAGATAAAGAATTTGAGGGCAATATTCCAATAAAAATTGTGAGAGAGCAAGACTACAAAGGCTAGGAAAGAGAAAGAGAGGGCAATTATCAATATTTCAATTAAATTTGTGAGAGAGTAAGACTACGAGGGGACAAGAGTAACAATGTGAGGGCAATATTTAAAATAAAATTGTGAGAGAGTACGACAACGATGGGTTAAGAGAGAGAATGTGAGGGCAATATTTCAATTAAGATTGCAAGAGAGTATGATTACGAAGGGCAAAGAGAATAATGCAATATTCCAATAAAATTGCGGGAGTAAGGCTTGAAGGGGATAAAAGAAAGGTTGTGAGTGCAATATTTATACCCCCCGCTTGAAAAGCGGGAGGGTATATAGTGATCGGGATTTCCGTCCGTCCGTCCGTCTATTACGCTTTTTCTCTTATCCGCAACTCCTCTTATACTACTGAGTGAAATTTAATGAAACTTTGAATCTTTATTACATATTGCCATTGTTCCTATTTTACTTTTTTATTCGAACGTATAGGTTTCCCAGAGCAAAACATGGACATTGCCATTTTTTGAGAGTCACATAATAGAAGCTTCTGGATAACACTTCATAAGAGAGTTATTCCTCTTTACACATTACCGTAAAACAATATAAAGCAACACATCGACATTATGGGAGGCGGGGGGTATCATTTAGTGAGCTCATTGCTCACAGTACCTCTAGTTCAATTAAGATTGTGAGAGAGCAAGATTACAAAGAGCTAAGAGAGATAATGTGAGGGCAATATCTTAATCAAAATTGTGAAAGAGTAATTAAGACTACAAGGGGATAAGAGAGGGAATGTAAGGGTAATATTTGTAACCCCTGCTTGAAAAGCAGAAGTTTTTTATATAGTAATCTGGACGTCTGTCCGTCTGTTACACTTTGGGGTACCCATCTCTTATCCGCAACTCCTCTCATACCATTAAATGAAATTTGATGAGACTTTCACAGAATCTATATTACATATTGCCTTTGTGCACCTCCTATTTTACATTTTGATCTGACACATATTTTGGGTTTCCCATGGCACAACATGGTCACTGCCCTTATATTCATATGGGAGGAGGGTGGTATCATTTAGTGAGCTCATTGCTCACAGTGCCTCTAGTTAAATCAAGATTGCTAAACTGTAAGACTATGAGCAGCTGAGAGAGAGAGAGAGTGTGCAAGGGCAATATTCCATTTAAAATTGTGAGAGAGTAAGACTATGAGGGGTTAAGAGATCGAGAGGATGTGAGGCTAATATTAATATGAAAGAGAGAGACTACAATTGACTAAAAGAATGTGAGGGCAATATATTCCAATTAAAATTGTGAGATAGACTACAAAGGCTAGGAAAAAGAATGTGAGGGCAACTAGAGGTACTGTGAGCAATGAGCTCACTAAATGATACCCCCTGTCTCCCATAATGTCCATGTTTTGCTATATATTGTTTTAAGGTAATGTGTAAAGAGGAATAACTTGTCATATCAAATGTTATCCAGAAGCCTCTATATGTGACGTCATAGGTAAGAACATAATGGCAATGGCTATGGGAAACCTAAAATATGTGTCGTATAAAAAAAGTAGAATAGGAGGTGCACAATGGCAATATGTAATTAAGATTCTGTGAAAGTTTCATTAAATTTCACTCAGTGGTATAAGAGGAGTTGCGGATAAGAGATGGGGACCCCAAAGCGTAACAGATGGACGTACGGAACGATGGACGCACAGACGGACATATCGATTACTATATACCCTCCCACTTTTCAAGCGGGGGGTTAGTAAATTTCATACCTGGCGAGGCGGAGCCGAGTCAGGTATGAAATTTACTAACCAGGTATCATCCCATACCCTGTCACTAAATGACTATGTAACGAATTTACCCCACCGATGAAACATTTACGTTTAATCTGTAGTTTATAAATGGTTTTCTCTGCTAAATGCTTCATCACGCTTATACTGTGCCTATTATGACGTCACGTTTGTGTTTGTGACGTTATACATCGACCGGGTATAGATTACAACTGACCGGGTATGGATTTACAACTGACCGGGTATAAGTAATCCACCGCCTTCACGTGACAGACTTCAACCAATCGTAAGCCAGAATTTCACGGAAAAATCAACAGAGGTGGGGTAAAAAAAGAATTCCTCACTGCTCGAAGGCACTCAGTGCCAAGTATAAGACAAAATTTAAAGCTCTCCATCGACAAGTGGGTAAAGAATGGAAGCGTACAAGGCGAGAACAATCCCCCTCTCTGAGAAAAGACATTTCTCAATTCTATAAGTTATATTTTTCAAAAAAATTATATTGTTTATAAAATTATAATCTTTTACACATTTATTTCTGTATTTCATTGTTTTAATATTTTATCAATAACTTATTTTTCACTCATGTTTTTAAGATATGGGAAAACAAAAAAGAACAAGCTTCACGTATGATTGGAACTCTCTCCATAGCGCAGGGTTTGGTCCAAGACCGAACGCTTTAACCACTACGCTACGATGTAGATGCATTATCGATGTCTTTCATTGTGATTTAAACAAACGGGTTTGTTGAAGCGTAAATTTTTTCAGAAATTTTCGATTTTCATATAGAATGGGTTCAGAAATATTCCAATTTTTGGACAAATGAAATAGATTTTACATTTACGTTTCCATCATTTAAGCGTTAACGAAAAATGGAGACTTGACCCATTCATGTTCAAAATTCATTTTTCCAATAAACCCATTTTCCACCAAATATGCTTAACTATCAACTTTGAAATAAAGATTATCAATTAGTAAGTCGTTCAGTAAAATAAAATGATAAAATGTTTTGAAGATGACATTACTGAGAACATGATTTTAGAAAAATAAAAGCTTTCTGTGATTTTTGAAAATTGAGAAACATTTTGTCTCAGAGCAGGGGATTGTCCACGCCTTATACGCCTTCTTTCTTTCTAGAGAGGGACGTCAAACAACAAACCAATGTACAATATACTTTGTCTTCTGCCTTGGATCAATCAGTAAGGCAATAGAGTACTGCTTATGCCAAGGTGTGAAAGAATTAAACAACATCATTCTGTAAAAAGTCATGTTTATTTTGTCACAACACATGGGTGCAAATTCAAATGGAACTTGAGACAACATTATACTCAAGATGAACCGAGTACCTCAAAACAGTACTTGGAAGTGGGAAAATGGGAGATGAAATTTAACACATTTTACTTCATAAATGATTTACAGCAAACCTATTAACATCAAAAACATGACATTCTTAAACATACTAACTTTACAGTAATATCTGTATAGAGAAACTATGGCCAATGGTAAATACTGACTTCACAGTAATATCTGTATAGAGAAACTATGGCCAATGGTAAATACTAACTTTACAGTAATATCTGTATAGAGAAACTATGGCCAATGGTAAATACTGACTTTACAGTAATTTTGATTTGAGAAACTATGGTCAATGTTAATTGTTTTTAACGTTGATTTGAAAATATCACAAGCAGAATCACAGACCTGGACGGAATGAAACTTCTCTATACCCTCGTAAGGAACATGTATCGTATTAAACTTCTCTCAACCCTCATAAAGAACATGTATCATATAAAACTTCTCTCTACCCTCTTAAAGAAAAAGCATCATTAAAATAAGTATAGATATAAAGTACAAATTAAGAATACGTAAATTACATACCCTTCCTCATGCTAAATGTGTTCTATAAACAGAGTAAAAATCCTCTCTATCATAAAAACATGATCATCATACACACAATAAAATGATGTCTGTAAATTCAGATAGTTGGCATCAAAAACAAAACGTAACAAAAAGAACACAACATGTAAAATACATTTGGCAAACGTGATAAGTTTATATTTTAGTTCATTTCAGAACTTCTCGACTCATGGGCATGAGTGGCCCACTTTTGTTCCTTTGTGGGCATGTGATCTACAGCTATGACCTGCACCTCCTGCGAGATTTCCACATGCTTTTTGCGATGAGAAGGCGGGACGACCTTTTGAAACATGACATGCCGATCACCAGATTTTATGGGAGGAAGGGGTGGCAGTTTGCGTTCTTTGATTTCTGGCTCAATGTCGTCTCGTTCAATGATGGACCGTGCGGCCTCCAGAACAGGGGAATCGGAGCGTGAAGTGCCACCTGACCCGGCACGGACTGGCTGTATTTCCTCATGCTCCGGTTTCCTAGCTCCACGATGACCCCTCCTGATCCCTGACATCCGCTCCTTTGGAAGTCCAGGAGGAGCCGGAACTAGTCCATGAGAAGCATTAGCAATATATGCCTGTTTTGAACCATTTTCTAACTGTAATCTTTTGAGTTTATGCAGTTCTGTGGTCAAATAAGCCACTTGATTGGATTTGGACTCGAGGTCTGCACGCAGCCTGTCCTCCCATTCGCTCCGTTTGCGGAGCTCCTCTTGGTGTTTGATTTTCGTTCGCTTGACGTCGGTCTCCAGATGTTTGATCTGTTTGTCTTTCCGCTGGAGCTCCTGGCAATATTCCTCCCTCTCTTTTATCTGCTCCTGGATCTCCTTCTTTAAATCCTGGATCTGAGCGCTTTGAGCACCTGACAAATATTTAAAACGACAATCAAATATAGTTCTGTTGAAAGCATGAATAAATTAATTTAAATCAAAAATCATTTACCAAGCTGGACATTATAAGCACAATCAACATATTTAACATTAAAGAGGGAGATGTTGATAAAGAAATCTGAGAAAGTGCAGAAATAGAACAAATATAAGGTTTATTTAAAAGCAGTCACTAACAAGACTGTAACTATGGTGACTTTTTTTTCTTTCATACACAATGCTTCACACACAGGGTATGCAAGGAAAAAGTGGATTATCAATGTGACCAAAAAAAGTTTCACTAATGCTTTAACATTAAATGAAATAAAGTAGAATATCAAGTAACTACTCACCTGGTGAATCGTCACCTATTCCTTGCATATTGAGTTGAAAAGTCAAGTCTAAAATTTAATAAAAGTCATTAGATTTCATGAATACAAACAAATAAATGCTGATCATAGAATAACTTTGATTGACTTGTTGTAAATAAAAGCATTATGCATGCACAAGGAATTAATTTTCTACTTGCGGATTAAACAGAAATTGAGATTCCGCAGAATTATGACCCGTGGAAAAAAAGTATGTCTACAGTAGTCATATTCCTCTCATAACATGAGCTACTGTGAGTTGCTTCTATAAGAATGATTTTTGCACTTACCTGAGCATTTTTTCTGGAGATTTTTGATTTCCTCGTGGAGACCTTTCAGTGTCTGAGCATGCTCAGTCTGCATGAACAGGATGGCACTCTCAAGGTTACGCTGATGGACAGCTGCTTGTGTTGCCATGGTTACAATTTAATGGCCAAGGTTCTGTAAAGATTTATATGTCGAGTGTAAAAGTTTGCATTCAATACAATCTACAGTTATTTTTCCATTGAATTTTACAAGATTCCATATATAGTCCATCTTTGGTATCTTGAATATAGATATCTTGAATACCATGGATATGCCCATCTACTTAATATTCACTTAGTATTTTACCCTGAACATCTTGAATCCATAACACTGACAATGTAAAATAACAAGAGGCCCAGGGGCCACAGCGCTCACCTGAGCACATACTCCCCCCCCCCCTCCAGGCGTTCATCATTTGAACAAACTAGAATCTACACTACCTGAGGATGATTCCATATAAATATCACTAATCATAGCTTTGAAGTACTTGAAAAGAAGATTTTAAAAGGTTTCCCTATATATCCCTATGTAAAACTTGGGTCGGCCATTTTGGACCCACCCTAGCCACGGGGGTCATGATTTGAACAAACTTGAATAACACTACCTGAGGATGATTCCACATGAGTTTCATCTTTCCTGGCCCAGTGGATCTTCATCAGGATTTTTAAAGATATTTCCTATATATTCCTATGTAAAACTTGGGTCGGCCATTTTGGCCCCACCCTTGCCCCGGGGGTCATGATTTGAACAAAGTTGAATCTACACTACCTGAGGATGATTCCACATGAGTTTTCTTTCCTGACCCAGTGGTTCTGGAGAAGAAGATTTTTAAAGATTTTTCCTATATATTCCTATGTAAAATTTGGGTTGGCCATTTTGGCCCAACCCTTGCCCCGGGGGTCATGATTTGAACAAATTTGAATCTACACTACCTGAGGATGATTCCACATGAGTTTCATCTTTCCTGGCCCAGTGGTTCTGGAGAAGAAGATTTTTAAAGATTTTTTCTATATATTCCTATGTAAAATTTGGGTCGGCCATTTTGGCCCCACCCTTGCCCCGGGGGTCATGATTTGAACAAACTTGAATCTACACTTCCTGAGGATGATTCCACATGAGTTTCATCTTTCCTGGCCCAGTGGTTCTGGAGAAGAAGATTTTTAAAGATTTTTCCTATATATTCCTATGTAAAATTTGGGTAAGCCATTTTGGCCCCACCCTTGCCCCAGGGGTCATGATTTGAACAAACTTGAATCTACACTACCTGAGGATGATTCCACATGAGTTTCATCTTTCCTGTCCTAGTGGTTCTTGAGAAGAAGATTTTAAAAAAATTTTCCTATATATTCCTATGTAAAACTAGGGTCGGCCATTTTGGCCCCATCCTTGCCCCAGGGGTCATGATTTGAACAAACATGAATCTACACTACCTGAGGATGATTCCACATGAGTTTCATCTTTCCTGGCCCAGTGGTTCTTGAGAAGAAGATTTTTAAAGATTTTTCCTATATATTCCTATGTAAAACTTGGGTCGGCCATTTTGGCCCCACCCTTGCCCCGGTGGTCATGATTTGAGAAGAAGATTTTTTAAAAATGCCATTAATTTTTAACAAATTCATGATTATCTCCCTTGGAAAAGGGCGTGGCCCTTCATTTGAACAAACTTGAATCCCCTTTACCCAAGGATACTTTGTGCCAAGTTTGGTTGAAAAGTGGTTCTTGAGAAGAAGATGAAAATGTGAAAAGTTTACGACAACAACAACGACAGACGATGGACAAATTTTGATCAGAAAAGCTCACTTGAGCCTTCGGCTCAGGTGAGCTAATAATAGAAATTTTTTGTTCATAGATATACTGCATACAGGGTTATTTTCACCCCATGTTATTTTCGCCCTTTCACACTTGCAAACAATTTTGACCCATTTTAAATTAACGCAGTCATAGTTTTGTTTAAGAAATTTTACTGTATCCTTTGGATTTGTTCCCTTTTATATTCACCCAAATGAGGCTAGAATGAAAGAGGCAAAAATAAAACGGGGACGAAAAGTTCCCTTTCTACAGTTCTTCCCATACCTTCCATGTCTGATCAATATAGGTTTGCCTTAAACATTTCTTATCAATGTGTGAACATTCAATGTTTTCCTTAAGAACCGGCTACCGGCCAAATTGACCGCTTCAATTAACAAAAATGCCACTTTGAATAAAAATTTGTTGTAAGGTCCACAGAGATTTTGATCATAAACCTCAGTCCCTAGCCTGTTACAACTGATCTCTAACCTTTTACTTTGAAATAAAAGGAAAACACTGAACATTAAAGGCATTAATTACCTTAAAATGTATTTTTAAAAGAGGTAACCTTTGAAGAAGAAGGGGCGGTAAATGGTTACTGGAAGCAATATTTAGTACTAAACTATGAGAAAATGAAGGCAGAATTTTTTTCTGCATTACTATTTTATTCCATAAAAAATACAATAAAATTTGGATTGGGCAAACTCAGAATGAATGTGTGCGGGCCTGAGAATCATAATTTAAATTCATGTAGCCTTATTATATACAGACACATGATTATATACAGACACATGATTATTTTCTACTGACAGTGCTAAAGGAGGTTTTGGTGTTATCACTTTAGTTCACTCCATCTGTTTACTAGATTGGTCAACAGATTACAGTTGTCTAAAGCAAATCAGATCGGCTTACATCAGAGGCTCAGAGCCTCCTATATATCTGTCAGTGGAGAAAAATTTATGTGTCTGTTTAATAAATTGTCTAATTATAGCATATAAAACACAAATGAAGGAGTTAAGCTAGGTTAAGGGACAAGTAGGAGAACCTCTTCCTGTCAGAGTTCGTCCAAAAAAAAAAAAAAAGAAAATAAGTTTTTTCGTGGAATTGATTGAGAAATTGCACATATTTTTGAGAAAATAACTTGTATTTAAATGTTTAATAGGTTGGTGCGGATTAATAGCTGTACGTTATACATGCTCTAAGTGTCTGAGGTTTCAACATTTAAGCACTAAATTTATATTTTGGGATGTTGTCGGTCCTATAACACACCTGGCCAGGTGCTGACAAATTGAATACCGCACGCTAGCGAGGTATGATAATTTGTCGGCACAGCCAGGTGTGTTATAGGACTGATGACATCCAAAAATATGAATTCAATGCTTATATTTACTTTCTCTAATTTTCCCTTTTCATAATTGTTTGTTTCATTAATGTTTAATGTGAATTTAGTGCCCTTCAGTACTGGTGTGCCTAATAGAAATAACAGCCGTTTGTGACGTTGGAAAGTTAAATAAGCAAATGAACATTGCGAGTGGAAAAATGGCAATTAATTTTTTACACACATTTGTAGTATTTAATGTTAACTCAAAAGGGTAGTAATTTTTTTGTTACATTGAGTCAAAACACTGTACATTTTGGTGTTGACCTAGATATTGAAAATGCATGTAGTTTCTACTGTGTTTTCTACCGCACAGTGACAAGGTTTCGCGTGTGTTATAGAGATTTGAACGTTGTAGATTTCTAATGGATTTCATTAAGAAGATTAGACTGAATGTAAATATAGTGTTATAGAGCCTTACAAGGGAAAATATTTCCAAATATTTAGCAGTGATACATGTGAAAAGTAGGTTGTCTGCAAAGTCAGATCTAAAAAAAAATGGATACATTGCAAGCAAAGTTAAATATTTACCAATTTGTTCTCAATATAATGAAGTCTCTGTTTACACTTCAAAAATTATGAATAAATGAAAATCTTAAATTACCATAATCATCATACCTGAACCTTAAGTTTGCTATATTTCAGCCATCATGTCTACAACAAAATTCACTTACACATAAAATTAACGGAACTGGATTAATGGTTTGGTTGGCATTGTGCGTTTACACGCTAAAGAACAATGCCGACTGTAATAATCAATAATATCCCTCCCTAGCTTTTCCAGTTTTCCTTCACTACAGGAATGCTAAGAGCATTGTGGGTAATTTACAACTTCCGGCTTACAACTCATTCGTTAATTTTCGCATTTTTCCGTATTTTTTCATGACATTGTTATCATTTTGATTATGATATATGTTTTTTGGAAAAGAACAGCTAAAAATTACTGTGAATGTAGATATAATTTATTCTATCTGAAATGAATTTTAGATGTAAATAATTATTTCGGAACTCTTCTAATTTAATCCATCGGAACTTCTCAATACTTTTGTGAGGGAAGGTGGGAAACGCGAGAAAATGACAAGCTCTGTGAAATCTGTTGTGGTTTGGGAGTGGATGAACGAGTATGGTCGATGGCGGCCTTATGATCCACATATAGCCAACTTTATCGAATCTAGCTACAGAAAAAGTCCATCAGTGCAAGTAAACTTGGGAAATGTGACTCCAAATATGGGAATATACTCTATAGATTTTCTAACTATGTGCCAAGTTAGGTTCGGAACAGGCGAGTTATCTATACATCTTTTTATGCCCCTCCCTTCCTCGAAGGCAGGGGGCATTTTCATATTGCTTTGCTGCTGTCCGTCGGTCTGTCTGTTTGTCCACCATCAGTTTCCGTTCATTTTCTTTGCAGAGGTTGCAGTGTAATATATTCGGATATATTTGTATTGTCAATTACTGAAATGAAATTTTATATACTGATTTAACATAAAAATATCTAGGTCAAGTTCTACTTCGGCTACAATCGGGCCATTTTGACAGTTATCATGGTTATGCCCCCTTGGACTTGGATTGTTTAATGTCCCTCTCAAGAATTTTTCACTCATATGGGGACACCACCACTTGCTGGTGGGGAGCTGCAAATTTTGTCCTATGCTCGGCACTCAGGGCCATTGAGCAGGGAGGGATCTTTTCCATGCCAGCACCTACAGCGACATGGGACCTCCGCTTTGCGCTTTGATGACAAGATTTTTTTTTTCCATTTCTGTGAAAGAGATAGTCAAAAAGATAGATAAGGTCCAGTATAAGTTCCAGTAAAGGTATTTTAATAAATGTAATTCCAATATGAATCTGTGAGACCAACTTCAAAACAATGCTAAATTTTCAATGGATTGTTGCCAACATGCTGCTTTCAGGTTCAAGGACAATTAATTTGATATATGAACAGCGAACAACACCAAAGTCCACGGTCTGATAAATTATTTTAATCATGTTTATAGATTGGGGCAAAAGTTTGTTTTTTATGCAAATTTTATTGAGAAGAGTAACAGTAAACTATAATTTTTTAGGAACTGCACGACCAGTTCGGCGCCAGCTGTACCCAGACACGAGTCCTCCAGGGAAAGGCATCATATGGCAGTGGGAGGGGGATAATCGGGGTCAGTGGAACTCTTTTGACATGGAGGTAGCTTGTCTTCTGGAGGAACACTTTTCTAACCCAGCCAATAGAAACAAAGAGTTGAATCTCACAAAGACAGCTGTCAAACTTCCATACATTATGGACTTCAGTAACATGACTCAGAAGCGAATTGAGACGGGTCGGCTTCGAATGATCAGACGTGAATTACTGCCCATGCCATATTTGAATTCTAGTCCATCTGATGGAATTCCATCAAGTTCAGCGACAGTGAATGGTCCAACTAGCCGTACTGTCAATTGTCAGTTTAGTGGTCAAAGTACCACAAATAGTCAGCCTAGTAGCTCTAGTAGTACTAATGGTCAGTTAAGTGGTACCAGTACTTTGAATGGACCTAGTTGTGCTAAACGACAGAGAGTTTCAGGAAATGGACAGTTTATCTCAAATCCTGTATCAAGTAATACAGCAGGGCCTTTGACGAGGAAAAGATTATACACTCACATGACTCAAAACTCAGCCCCACCTACCTCTGGTCACCTGAATTCTCTGTCTCAAATTCACACCAATCAGACTACTCATCCAGTGCCTCAATCTCAGCAATTATCCAATCAGAGTAGCCAGAGCATGCAGGTTCCACAGACTTTAACCAATCACAATAGCCAGAGCATGCAGATTCCTCAGAATTTAACCAATCAGATGCCTGTTCCATCTGGTATCTTGGCCAGTGGCTTTGTCCCCCACAGTAGTGCGTTCCAGCGAGCAGTCAACTTCCTTCATTCAAATATCTCCCAGAACTCCAGCTTACCCATCCACTCCCACATTTCGGCCAGAATGGGGCTGTCAGGTGGGGGATCCAGCAATGTCACCTATCACAACATGCACAGGTGAGATATAATGTAACATACCACAATATACACATTTGAGATATAATTTTGCATGTCAAGGAAATTTGATAATCATTAATAAATTAATTTTACAACTCCAGAAGTTTTACTTTACTTTTAGTATGTAAGTGGGTAGCAATACATCTGAAAGGTGACACAAATAACTTACAATTTCATTGGTTCACTGTTTAATAGATATTGTTATTATTTCAGTTTAAACAGTCAATCTGTGGGTGGATCAAACAGCAGCGCAGGGATGACAAGTATGTATTGGTTAACGTTTTAATATATTTGTGATTGGATCTATTTTTTGTCCATTTTTTTTTCACAATGAGAGTCTAGTATACCTTTGTCTGCAGTAACTCTGCCTTATATGTTATATAATCTGTTTTTATCTGTTGAGTTCTAATTTTGAGGTTCAGGTGCCAATGTTCTGACGTACCCTCCCAATTCTCTGGCTCCCCACGGCCCCCCATCAGCTGATCCCACCACATCTGGGGCCTCCGGGGGAGACGCTGGTTTTTATCTACCCCCAAAAGACAACATTCCAAATAATGTGGCCAAGCAAACAATCCATTCCACAGGTAAAAATCAAGCTTTTGCATAGAACACATTGTTTTATCAAGTCTGGCCTCAAGACCGTAAACTGAGAACAGATTTAAGTCAAAATTTCAAACTATTGTACCCTTTGAAAAAAAAATTGATATTGAAACAAAATTTTCATCATATATTTGAGTTGAAATATTACACAACATTGCAAATTTTTAAGTAAATACATTAAATGAGTACAGTCCACTAATTGTTTTCCCATAGGCAACAATGTTAATGTTTCTTCTCATAGCATCGTTCCTAATTTTTGTTCAGCAGTGAGTGACCCCTCAAATCAAAGCACATTAAATTGTCTTTCCTTAGTTTTTTTTTTTTTTTTTTTTTTTTTTTAGTTTTATATACATTTATTTCCAATAACATACAACAAAAATTTTGAGGTAAAACTTCCTCAGAAGCCCTCGGTTAATACTTCACCTGGGGTGCCAGGAGCTCCCTGGATCGGTATATTTTTTTTATATTACAATATAGAAGAACTAATATTTCATTTTCACAAAAAAAAGACATAAATATTTCAGTAAATAAGAAAAACATTTCATATTTAATACATATATAGATAAAATATCAATTTAATTACAACGTATATAGAAAAATAAAGATTATAATTTGTCTGCTAACTTTTTCAAAAGATAGTAATTAGATTTAACACTTTTTGCACTCTTTGCTATTACATAATACTGATATAAAGACGATTTCAAAAAAAATAACATTTCATTTTGATTTACTATTTCGTTTTGCAACCTACATTTCATTTTATATTTATATAATTTGTATCCCACAATTGATATGACATTATTAAAAATCAATGTTGTGTTATTGAACTCATTATAAAATCCTACAACAATATGTTTCCAGGATAGATTTAAATTCAATATTTGAGATATTTTTTCCCATACTCCTTTTGAGTCCGTACATTCAAAAATTAAGTGTTTAATATATTCTACTTGTCCGCAAGATGTACAATTTTTTGCCACTTCTTTATTCCATTTACTAACATGATAATTACAATTCAGTTGGTTGTGTAAAAGTTTAAAATTGAATTCTGCTATCTGTTTATCAAAAATATTTAATATCTTAGCTGTATAGATATCTTTCCATTGACCATTAATTATATTGAATTCTTTTGACCATTTAGCTTCCATTATTGGTTTTTGTTTCTTTTTAGAAAGTAAAATTTTATAATAAAATCCCGATTTTTCAAATTTTGGGTTTATACTTTTCCCTTGAAAATAAAAATACGGGTTTTGAATATTAGTATTCTTTACATTATAAAAATCTATATGCAATTTTTTAATCGCTTTTTTCATGATAAGATATTCACACAAGTAATTACTCTTTGATTCAATGATCTCTTTTACTTCCATAATATTTTTCATACCTTCTGTTGTAAACATATCTTTAACATATAAAATACCACTTTTTGCCCAATTTTTTAAGTATAATGGTTTGTTATTTTGTGTAATGAAACTATTAAACCATAGGTTTTCTGTTATTTTATTTCGTGGTGATGTTAACATTTTACACTCGTTAAAACTACAGAAGATTTCTTTATAAAAATCTGGGAATTTATTTAAAATATTGAAATCAGTCGAATTTTTTATATTGCTGCGTAGCAGATATTCAAAATTTATTCCATAAGATTTTAAAGCGTTATCTAGGAAAATTCTAAGTGAGGAATTTTTATTATATAGTCTTTTGATCCATCCCGCTTTTACGCTTTTAAGTTTGCATTCTATATCAATTAGACCAAGACCGCCTTCATTTACTGGTCTTATGAGTGAATTCCGCTTAATTCGCTCTCTCTTATTCCATAAAAAATTATAAATAATTTTATTTAAATTCTTAATGTAGTCAACATCTGGATTTTCAAGAACTGTGAATGCATATACTAATTTAGATACTATTAGTGAATTAATAACGGTACATTTTCCGAAGAAAGTTAAACTTCTAGTTCTCCATGAATCTAATATTTTTTCGAATTCCTTAAGCTTGTTTAGCCAATTTCTTTCATTATTAGATACTTTGTCGTGTCCTAAGAAAATTCCCAATGATTTAATAGGTTTATTTGTCATTTTAATTCCTTCTACCGCTTCCCATGTGTCTTTAAGCGGTCCTAAGAGAATACCCTCTGTTTTTTCTAAATTTAACTTTGTACCGGACATTTCCCCAAAAGATTTTATTACTTTAATAGATTCTTTTAAAGATTCCTGATTTTTCATTGGCAATGTGCAGTCATCTGCATGTTGTAAACATTTTATTTCTCTTGATTGTCCGATTTTGAAACCTTGTATATTTTCAGAAGCATTTATTTTTAACACCAGGATTTCAATAACAAAAAGAAAAAGCAATGCTGAGACGGGACACCCTTGTCGAATGCCTCTTGACATTGTACATTTTCTAGTTAACCAGTTATTATTTTTAACATGAAAATAAGGATTAGTGTATAAAATTTTTATCCATCGAAGGAAATTTTCTCCAAAATTGAACTTTTTAAGAGTTTGAAACAAAAAGGTCCATTCAACTGAATCAAATGCCTTTTGAAAATCAGCAAACAATAATATTCCTTCCTCATTATTTTCTTCGCAATAATTGTATATATCCTGTATTAATCTTGCATTTTCACCGATAAATCTTCCCTTAATATACCCCGTTTGATTATCATTAATGAGTTTGTCCATAATAGTTTGTAGTCTCTTTGCAAATACGAAAGCTAAAATCTTATAATCGCAATTTGTTAAACTAATAGGACGATAGTTATCGAGATTTATCAAGCTTCCTTTTTTGTGTATAAGTGATAGAACAGAAGATCTTTGTGAAGAAGATAATTGGCCTTTTTCAAATGATCTCACTAGGCTTTCATATAAATAAAATTTTAGATATTTCCAAAACATTTTGTAAAATTCCACGGGAATTCCGTCTAATCCCGGTGATTTATTTAATTTCATATTATAAACAGCTTCTGCACATTCTTCAATTGTTATAACTTTATCGCAATTTTCTTTATCTTCATCAGATAGGTAATTAATAAGTTCGGTTTCTTGTAAATATCTTTTTACATCGTTAATTGATACATTGCTAGATGAGTATAGTTTTTCATAGTATGAACTAAGTGTACTTAAAATTTCTTCTGTTTCATATACACATTTATCTCCTACCGATAATTTATTTATAACATTATGTGATTGGTGTTTATTTTCTAGTCTTAAAAAATAGGAGGTGTTTTTTTCACCGTCATCGATCCAACGCGCTTTGGATCTCACCCTTGCTCCTTTTGATTTATATGTATATAAATTGTCTAATTCTTTTTCCAATTGCTTTTTATGTAGCATATTTATATCATTTGAATTAGACATTTCAATTTCTTCAATTTCCTTTTCTATTACTTTAATACGATTGTTTATACTTTTGTTTTTCTTTTTTGAATAGTCAATGCATAACTCTTTTATTTCATATTTAATCATTTCCCAACGAATTTGCGGATCTGGTTGGTTATTTATATTTTCAGGCATATTTTCGAAAAAGGTTTTGATAATGTTACAAAATTCAACATCTTGTAAAATTGACGTATTCAATTTCCAAAAACCATTACCTCTTTCATTTTTTGAGAGGGTGCAGTAAAAAATAAAAGACCTATGGTCACTCATTCTAGTATTTGAAACATCTGGAGGTTTTCTAAGTAATATTTTTTCAACAGGATAACATAAATTCTCGGAAGTGAATATGTAATCAATTCTGCTTTTAGGCTTATTATTTGAATCACACCATGTTTTCCCTTCTTTTTCAGGATTAATTTTGTCCCATATGTCAATCAATCGAAATTTAAATTTTAAATCATTAATTATTTTTGCACATTTACTCTTTGCACTGTGTACTGAATTAAAATCCCCTACAAATATAATGTTTTGTTCATTTAAACAATATTGAGAAACCCATGAAGCAAGTTTTTTGAAAAATTTACATCTTTCATTTTCTGAATTTGGCGCATATATATTTACTAAAGTTATAATGTTCTGTTCATACTCAATATTAATTAAAATTCTCCTTCCATCATCTGATTTGTGTATGTTATGAACAATAATTGGTAAACTTTTATGAAATAATACAGATACCCCTCTACTATGGGAAGAGTTGGAAAAACAATGATAGCTTGAACCTTGCCATCTAGCATTGTAAATATTTTCTCTTTCAGTTATATAATGAGTTTCTTGTAGAAAAACAATTTTGCAATTAGTATCATTAAGCCAATCATATAAAGTCTGTCTTTTAGAATAATCATTAAGCCCTCGGGCATTTAACGACAACAGCTTTAACGATGACATAAATATAAGAGTTCTTTGTGTTCATACATCTTAACTTAAACAGTTACCGTTAACGTTTCCGTTGATCTTTTTTCCTGCTTTTTCTAAGATTTTCAGCGGCGCAACCAATTATCTCCCCCATCATGTTTTTCCCTGGCCAGGCCGTTGGTGATGTTTTGATTGTTTCTTCATAAGACAGGCCAGTTCCCCAGTATAGATCATAAACTGGGTGTCCAAAGAACACAGACGGCTTAAAGGAGAGTAGTTCGTCTCTCATTTTTTCACACTGTTTTACCTTTTCTGCAATGATTTGTTCCATAACTCCCTTTTCCGTTTCCTTCCATTGATCTGATTTTTGAACAAGATTGCCAATACGTTTTGCTTCCAGGGCAGTCTTAGCGTTACGAATGCGCTCAGCTGCACCTACATCACCTGATCTTAGTGCCTTCGCTGTTTGAAAGGCTTGTTCTGCCGACCTAAATGACTCTCCAAAGATCTTAATCTCACATGGGAAGAAATTTGACAATACATTGTTTTCTCCTTGAAAAGTTTCCAAATTTTTGGGTTTTACGGAAATGTAGAAATCGCAATCTTCAGATCCTGGTTTGTGCCCCGGTTTTTTGCATACTGCGCAGCACGTCTCGTTTTCACAATGGAATTTATTGTGCCCATTTTGCCAGCAATTGGTGCATGTGAGTGCTGGTTTGTCTATATGCTGGTCTTGATGGTATAGCTTACATTTCAGCCCGGCACAATATACATTTCTGGGTAGGGTTGCGTTGGGTGGTAATGGATCTATGTATAGAAAACGATTTCCATTTAGAACACTTGTCATTCTTTTTGTTTCAGGATTTCTAATTTTCTCGTAGTACATTTCGGTTTTGGGTGTGACTTTAAGCTTAGACAACATTTCAAAGACGGCACTATCATCCACCGATAGAGGGAGTCCGCAGATTGTGACTTTTAGAGACTTATCGTCGGGAGCTTCAAGGCCTGTCGAATATGGATTTGAGTCATATACCTTGACATGTTGGTTCCCGATATCTAAGCCCTGCAGAAGAATGCCATCCCTTCCCTCTTTAGTATTCAAATAGATCCGCCACAAATCTCTATCTAATTGGATACACCGAATGGTGTCACCAACTACCTTTGAAGCGCATTGTACAAGCAGAAAATTAGTGACCTTGCCCTCTTTCGAGCCAAGTATTTCACTGTTCTTTAAATAGACCGGCTTTAAGACCTGTGCCATTGTTCGATGAACTCAATTCACTGATCTCTCACTCGCCGAATTTCGCACAATAAACAGATGAACAGGATATACAAAGAACACATAAATCCAATCAAATATTTCACAATTTTTCACAAGAAAATATATCTATGTAGTGTTATGTCCATATAGACCACACAGAAGTACAAAATATGAAAATAATTCCACAGAACTCGATCAAAAAAGCGGAGCTCGAGAGGTAACGTCCATACCCTGTGAGCCCGTCACGTGATCCTTTTTCGTCTTTCCTTAGTTAAAATCTCAAGGTGGCATGTCAGATTCGTTTTCCGGCAAAATGTGTCTGTCTGCGGGAACCTCTAAAAATGAAAGTGAAAGTAGGGGAATTTCATAGTTCTCACTGGTGCTATAATACACAAAATAATTCGGCTGATCTTCTTGATAAATTACATTTGCCAAGCTTTTTTGGTAGGAAAGATTCTCCTTATCAACAAGTGTGAGGCTCAGTTTAGTTCATGTGCACTATTTTTTTTATGCAAGTCTGCAAAATAAGGAACTTGTATTTTTTTCTGCACACATTTCTTCTCCTACCGATTCTAAAAATAGTTAGTGGGATGTACCCAAATAAAACTCAAGATATAAAAAATCAAAATTTTGACTTAAGTCTGTTCTCAGTTTATGGTATTGGGGCCTGGTTTCGTAATTGATGGACATCTAGATTGTCTTAATTCTTTGATTTATTTCCTTTCTGAGTTTTTAAGGTAGTCTGAATAGTGTGCATTCTATCTTACAGGTACTTGGGCTGGTTGTGAAGTGTTTGAAAATTATGTGTCAATCCTGGACAGTCCCCCTGACGATGAGGTGAGTTTAAATATCTCAAGTCCTAGAGATTTGTCTCAATATCTCAAGTCTTAGAGATTTGTCTCCTTTTCTATACAGAAGTGTTGTATATGCTGTGAGATGTTTATTTTATATCTCGAGTGCGAGAATTATCTGTATTTCTGTACAGGATTGCTGTATATGCTGTGAGAAGCTGACCCACCCCTCGGGTTATGGTGAAGGAAAAGCGGACGAGAAGGTTGTGTTCAAACTCCGGAAATGTGCTCACATGTTTCATAAGCTCTGTATTCTGGCTATGTATGAGAGCACCACAAAGGTAGGGGGTCAGACAAATGGTTTATATTTAAAAAATAAAGATTTTGGCAATAGAGGAACCATTAAAATCAAATAAATACACATTCAGATAGTCAATTGTTTTCATTATAAACTTGAATTGCCTATCAGTTTTTCCCCTACTTTAAAGTTTATTAGCTGACCTCAATGAGATGATCAATGGTTTCCATGTTTTTTATTTGTTCTCAATAGAATGGTTCTGTTCAATGTCCTACATGTAAAACAATATATGGAGAGAAACATGGAAACTGCCCTGATGGTGTAATGGAATATCTGACTCTACCCCACTCATTACCGGGCCATGAGGGCCACCAAACAAAGATCATCATATATCACATAGCCCCAGGGATCCAGGGCCCAGAACATCCCCACCCCGGGAAACGCTACACCTGTAGGGGGTTCCCCAGGGTGTGTTACCTCCCAGACAGCGAGAAAGGTAGAAAGGTCAGTATCTAAGTCAGAATCTAAGTCACTAACTAAGTCAGTGCTAAAAAGATCATTTAGTAAAAGTAATGTCAAAGAAATCCACATAATTTTCTACCCTCAGATTAAATAGGAATTGTGATTCCCCATACGGAGTCTGTAAAAAAAATTAATTATACAAAATGGACTGACTCGGAGTAGGAATCAGTAGGTAAACATTGGTTAGAGTCAAATCAGATAGTATCTAAGACAGAGTCTAAATTTATGAAAGTATCCAAGTCATAATCTGTAAAATTAAAATAAATCAGCCAGTAACTGAGGCAGAATCCAATTCTGTATTTCCTTGGTGTGATATTTTATGTTTAAAAATTTTTTACATCAGGTTCTGAAGTTGTTGATAGTTGCCTGGAAGAGAAGACTGACCTTTACGATCGGTCACTCGACCACGACGGGAGAATCGGACACCGTGACGTGGAACGAGATACACCATAAAACGGAGTCAGGAAGGAATCATTCAGGGCATGGTTACCCTGACGATAAATATCTGGACAATGTGTTAATGGAGTTAAATGTTCAGGGTGTTACCGAGGCAGATCTGAAGTCATAAAGATTGATATTACCATGGTAACCAAGGCTGACATGATGTCATAAGTATAATACATGTATCACCATGGTTACCAAGACTGACATGATGTCATAAGGAATAATATTACTATGGTTACCGTGACTGACTTGATGTCATAAGGAACAATATTACTATGATTACAGAGACTGACATGATGTCATAAGGAACAATATTACTATGGTTACCGAGACTGACATGATGTCATAAAGAACAATATCACCATGGTTACCAAGGGAGATCTGAAGTAGAATATCACCATGGTTATCAAGGCTGACCCAATGTCATAAAGAACAATATCACCATGGTTACTAAGGCAGATCTGATGTCATAAAGTACAATTTTGGGATGGTTACCAAGACTGATCATAAGCTACAAGCAATAATACCTTGGTTACATAGGTAGATGTGATGTCATAGACAATATTACTATGGATACACAGATAGATTTTATTTTACAAACAATATTACATTGGTTACAGAGACCGATTTTATTTCACTGACAACATTACTATTATTTTCTAAAATGATAATCTGAGCGTTTTTTGGTAGCAGAGATTGTTATCATGAGTAGAGTGTTGTAGATATACACTGTATTAAGATTTCTTGTTAGAAGACGACCTTGATGCTTGTTATTGTTTCACTCATGTTGCTATGGTGATTATAACACAAATTAAATGAACTATAGTGACTCTATGCATTAAATGTTTCCTTTATCCATTTGAAATAGTGCAGAATAAACAAGAAAGCGTGAACTTAAATTAGCAAGGGGTAAAAAATGTTCTAATAATGATTTCATGCACCACTAAAATAAGCATGTTTACAATATCTCTTGCTTGCTGAAATGAGTCAAGTATTGAGTACAGGGAAACCTTTCATATCACTGGGACTTGAGTCTCACCTTGCATTGGTATAAATGCAGGTGTCAATTTTAAATAACTCTTAGTTCTGTGAAACAGTAAGCAATGGTACACTGTAAATCCGAAAGGATGTATTCACTTTAACAAAAGAATTGACCTATAGGAGGGAACAATTTCCCGGAAAAAGTGACATTTAAAAATCGATCTTTATTTGTATTTTTCTACCGTATATATGTCTACATTTTTCAAATTTGTATTTTATGCCTAAAATTTATTATTTACAACTTTACAATAAACCTCCAAAGTTGACCGAAACACCATTTTGTCCGTTAAAGCGTTGATTTTTGCATGAATTTTGGCCTTGAAGTCCATCAGGGCAGGCCTGCCCCTAAATAAAATTATAATATTTTGATAGGTTAGGACGTAAGGAATAATTTAAGATAAGATTTTTTTAGGGGCATCCCTGCCCTGGGGTTGAAATTCACAAAAAACCTACAAAAAATAAGGAAACCTGATTTTCATAATCTGCTTTAAATTTATGCCTTTTATTCTTATAGACAGACTAGCTCAGTTGATATATGTGCTGACTTTTACACCTTGGATACTTTCTTTTTAAAGGCGGGGGTTCGAATCCACCTGGTACAACACTTTAACGTTTTAAATTTCCCTTTTTCAGAAACTATTTTATTTTTTTTTATAGACGTGTATTTTTCTTTCAATTATCTAATCCCTTATGCATGCCAATTCTTGATATAAGAAACACTTAAGAGATATCAAATTGTAAAAATCCAATGTACAGTTGTCAGTCAGTTGGAACGAACCTCAATATAAGCACACTTTCTCTGAGGACAAGAATAACTCACTATGTGTTACTCAATAGAGGTTCTCTTGGCAACATATTGAGCTGTGACGAATTTCAATTGTATATATTCCTTAGAATTTAATCACCTTGATTTTGGCTTCATATTTCAGTAAATGCACTCCCTTGGATTTCATTGAGGCCTATATAATTTGCACACATTAATGACATGTTTTAATATCTCCACAGATAAATAGCCTAGACATAAGGAATAGAATTTTCGAGACAGTAGGCATTACCCTTATGCATTATGAGAAGTAAAGACAAATATCAATTATTACATTTGGAGATAACAAACTCAGAAAATCAAAGAAAGGGTTTCTCCTACCTCTACTCACTGAAATAAAGATTTAGGAAAAAACAAATTGTTATATGTATTCAGCTTAATGTCATTAAGTGGAACGGAAATCGACAAGCTTTTAGTAGAGAAAAAACCAAGCCCGGCCCTATAGGTCAGATCCCTATTTATAATGAAGTGATCCTTTTATGACTGTATTTTATTCAAATTTAAGTAACAATGCACAAATTACATAAAAAAGTACATTAATAAATAGTACAAATATTTTTGTTGACAAATCTTGTCTTTTTTTGGCCATTGCACATGTAATAAATTCTAGATCATACATTTGAAATAAATACTTGAGAATTTCACACTTGAAAAGTTCAATGCAAAAATGTCAGATCCACACTTGTAAATACACATAATAAGATCTCTAGATTTTGTCTGGTTCTCCACTCATGTCTTAAACATGGTGGGTTTTATTTCAGAGATGCACAGTGAAATTCCGTTGCAGCATTCTGGACTTGCAAAGGATTACCACTAGCATGCTTATTTTTTTTCACTTTTTAAATAACTACAGTTACTAGATTTGGAATTCATCTAAGATACTCATTTGTTTATAACTATTATTTTTCCTTTACTTGTAATATCTTTAAAAAGATAACACATGGTACATTATGAAAGCAAATACACATGTACCGGTACATGTATTACAACACAGATCCCAATAAAGCTGAGCAATGATTGAATAAAATGTAATGATTCCTGCTGTAAAGCCAACCAGCATATCTGTAATCATCTAATACAACATTAAGTGTACCATACAGTAAAATGATACACCACAATGTTCATTTGAAGACCTCAATACATTTACATGTAACATATATTTATGGAACAGTGGCACAGATCCAGATATCAAGTGCCCCTGGAATAATCACCAGCTGTTAGTACATACTTTTTGCCATTGTGACAGTCTTAAACAGTCTAGTGTTAAATATCATAATTTAATTAATTGGTCTTTGTACTGAAATGTGGCAGTGAGTTTTCTCTTGGGCCTGCAGTTTAAGAGATTTAGTAAATGACTTTTATCCTTTTAATGGACAGTTTTATGTGTAACGTCATTTGTAAGTCGGCATTATAGAGAAGACTTCTGTCTGAAGCTGATGAGGGGTTCCGTTTCACTTCCCGTGCTGCGTCCAGATCGCCCGGACCGATTGATAATGGCACTCCCACTGGAGCCACTGTACTGCACATCTGACTGGAAGATGTTGAGACGAAGCCTATGATTGGCTGGGAGTCCCCAGAAAACCAAAGCAGCTAAGAGAGCTTGAAGGGGATTGGATACTGCCTAAAATCAGAAAAGTAAAATGTAGACATCAGAATCAGACAATATGGCCTAATGCAGCTTTGTACTGGAATTAATTTTACATTACAGTTTTCACATAAGTGACTTCTATGCACAGTTTGTCACATGCCTACTTCACAACTTTGTAGCACTCGATATCAAAATTTTACAACTTTAACAGATATGTACACTCAAACTTCATTATTTTGATTTCAAGAGAACCAAGATTTTACTTTTGTATATCCAAGGATTCAAGATAACAAGGATAAAATCTAGAAGACTGGGACTGTAAAGTACATACTGACATACCCCTGGTATTTATGATATCAGTGTTCAAGATTACAAAATTCAACTGTATATGATTGACAAGTATTTTATGTATTACTCTTATACCCTTATCTTCTTCTAAAACCAGTCTTTAATCAATGAACATGAAGACTTTACCTATATAAATAAATACATACCAGTATTTACTGAAATGAAGACTTTACTTAGTATATGGGTAAATAATTAAGGGACATTACATACCATTAGTATAAAGAAAGCCAGGATGCTCTTGTCGTCTGGTATAAATGATGTGGCGGCAGCCTTTGACCTCAGCAGTAGAACTGCATTGACAAGATTAGGTATCCAACTGAAAGTCAACCATAAATTATCATAACTCAGTTCTAAACAGCCATATTTTATATCAGAAGGAATCAATCGATTTCGTACAATGGACTGTAGTAATAAGATAAATCTTTCAAAGTCAGATTTTACTCCAAACAATATGTAAATGATAAACTAGAAATCATTATCTGGAAGCTGTGTTGCCTCTCTAGAGCAGCAAACTTGACTTGTTACCTAGACATCCTGAAACTTTATCTAACTCTAATGCTATAACTACCCTGTATACATTACCCTGTGAATATACTTAAATCTTAAAACCTTGTATAAACTCATAAGCTATGTACAACTAAACTTTTACCTAAAAGCTTCCAGAAAGTACTATAATCCTTCTTTTATGGTAACTCACCAAACGAAATAAATGATGAGAATCAGATAAAACTTGGTATGTATGGCATCCACTAGTTTTCTTTCTGAGGAGGTGTAGCGTCCATAGTGCCAAATAAGAGCCCGCTTAGCTGAAAGAATAACAAGCCAGATTATCATCAGAGAATAGGCTCAGTCGCCATCAGTTTCTGTGTCTTTGGTCAATAATTTTGGGCATCTAGTCTATTTGTTTTCTAGTCATTAAGTATAATGGCAATGGTGACCTACCTGACTTGCCTGCCTGGTAGAAAATGATTGGATTACCAAGCATCACTATGACAACGGGGGACAGGAAGAGGAGATAAACAATGGCCGACTTTGTAATGCTCAGAGAAAAACATCTGTAACAGAAAAACATCATTCTACATATTAAGTAGATAATAAACACAAAGGAGGCCCATAGGCTTTGAGCTTTGGCTTTAGAAGACTTAAAAACAATGAAATTAACTTACGTTTGGAAGCCTTTATAGTACACTACTACTCCAGCTGATGCTGTTAGAATAGCAGGGATAAACCACCCCACAAACACTTTAAGACTAGAGGTCCTGAAAATATAAAACAGCAGATATACCAGCCAATGTCAAAATTATCATAATAGATATGATGAACAGAATAAGTGAGCTTAAAGATGTATAATAATTGTATGATATCTAATTTTAAAAATCATTATAAAAACCAAAATCAGATAAACTTAACTTCTAACAATCAAATTGTCACACAATTAACCAACAAAAAGCCTTTAAAAATAAATTCCTGCAATTTTATTTTCAAATATCTACCTATATAAAAACTAAAACCTTTTTTATCATGAAAATGCATGGTAATTGAGCATCTGAAGAAAAATCTTATGTTAAGCAACTGGTTTATATAAGCCTTATAGTTTCTTGGTGAATACTGCACCCATAACTTTTAAATTTTCTGGAAAATGTAGGTTTTCAGCGAAGCAAGTACATTAGTGTGCATCCTTAGATGTATCATCTCCATGCAAGTTTGTTCAACATAGTGCTTAAAGTTACTTGCAAATGAAACCTGTATAAAATAATAACCTATTCCACTAATCCAGAAAATGTAAATTTTCATCCGAAGCACACTAGAATGCACCCTTAGATGTACCATCCATGCAAGTTTGGTCATTATAGGGCTCAAAGTTACTTGGAAATAAAAAGTGATTTACCTGTTTATATCAGAAAATGTAGGTCAGATTATAAGCAAGGTGGTATATGATTTATCATCCATGTAAGTTTGGTCATAAAATTTTATAGTAACTTGGAAATAAACCTACCAAAAACTTTAACTTTTGAACATCTGTCAGATTAGCATCCGAAGCAATATGTCAAAATGAGGTGGCTGTACCATCCATTTTTCATTTATTTTCTCTCTCAGTAATGAAACCTTCACCAATTGCATTTGTTATCAATCGATGTATACAGAACTCCGAAGCTATTAGATTCATACTTACAGTTTATCATCCATGTAAGTTTGGTCATTATATGTCCTCCATAGCATGGAAATGAAACCTGCACCAAAAACTTGACCTGTACAGGTGAAAAAATGTACAAGATCCACACCTAAATCAAATGGATAAACTTAACTTTTAATCACTATTATGACTGAGAGGTAATCTAATAACCTTCACCAAAAACTTCAAAATCAATATACATGAAAATGTACATCCATTCAGCATCCAAGCAAGGCTGGTAGTATGCAGCCTAAGATGTATCATCCATGTAAGTTTGGTCAATATACTTTCCATTGAAACTTGGAAATATATCTGCACCAAAAACTTTAACCTAATTAACTTAAAAATCAAATTTCAAGGTTTGGCCATATCAATTTATTTAGGTCAATACACATGTATTACCATCCATGCAAGTTTGGTCACATAGCTTATAAACAAAACCCTTAATGAAACCTTCACCAAAAAGTTTAACCTGGAGAAAAAATGTACAATAATTAATACAAAACAAAGGCTGGTGTCTTTGTTGTACATATGTAAGTTTGGTCAACATAGGGCTTATATTCTCGGAAATGAGATACACCAATAACTGCACCAAAAATGTTAACCTGCACCAAAAACATAAACCTGGATTTTTGCTGAAATTGCAGCATCTGAAACTCTGATGGTACAATGAGACACACAGCAACATCTTCCATGCATGTTAATCAATATGACATAAGTACAGAAAACTTCCAAAAAACTTGATGTTGACCCGGGACGAATTGTGAATGGATGCATTGATGTTAAACTACAGGTGAGCTAAAAACATTAAAGAGAAAACCAAAATCAGATAAACTTAACTTCTAACAATCATTGCATGCAGTACGCTGAAAAAGCCTTTAAACAATAAATTCCTGGTTTATTTTCAAATATCTACCTGCATATTTTTGAGTAAATAAGTAACCTTTTTTACTTAGTTGCATGGTAATTGAGTTAAGAAAACTTTGAATGGAAATATGGAATACTGTAGATCACTAAATTTTCGCGACAATATTTAATGTCATTCGATATTTTAGCGAAAAAATTTTGAATTGTTTTTCTATTTTATCTTTTAAGGAATACTATTATACGCAAATTAAATTTTCAGTAGCACACTTTTGCGTAATTAAGAAAGCAAGTTCTCACGAATAAAAAGTGATTTACAGTATATCAAATGGTACAGATTATAAGCCTAGTTTATATGACTTAATCCAGAGCAAGTCTAAAATTTTATTATAAACAAGAGGCCCACGGGCCTTATAGGTCACCTGAGTATCATGTAACAACTTTCAAACAATGGAATTTGGTTTGTGTTTTAAAACCAGAGGCCATGAAATTCACAATTTTGAAAGAGTCACCGTTGCTTATCATAATAATACACTTAGCATGCTTACTCTAGTTACTTTATACCCAGAGGTAGATCAGAGTAACAAAGAGAAAATGCATTTCCACTTTGTAACCAGTTGTGCACCTGACCCCATAGGAACCACATATTTCAAAATTTTGGAAATTTTATCATAAATTTTATTTCATCATGAATGATTTATTAATATTAAAGAGCAGATTTCAAAGCATTAATTTATTTTTAGACTATGTAACCCCCTCCCCCCCCCCCAATACCCCTGACCCTGGGGACATGAAATTAACCATTTTGCTAGATGCACCTTTTTTCATCATAAATATATATACTTAGATCATTGGCATAATACCCAGGAGCAAAGAAAAATATTTTCAAAGAATTCATACATTTTCATTATATAATCATTAGAGGCATTTAGAGCCCTACCCTAACACCAGAACACCTGACCCAGGGGCCATGAAATTGACAATTTTGGAAGAGGCATCCTTCCTAATCATAACTATGTTCATAGTTCATTGGTTTAATACCCATGGGAGTAGTGAAGAAGATTTTCAAAGAATCAATGTACTAGTTTTTTCATTATATAATCAATAGAGCCCCCACCCCAACACCAGAAACCCCAACCCAGGGGCCATAAAATTCACAATTTTGGAAGAAACACTCTTGCTCATCATAACTATATACTTAGTTAGTTTGTTTAATACCCAGGAGCAAAGAATTTTTAAGGGATTTTTTAAAGAATTAATGTATTTTCATTATATAATCAACCCACTCACCCGTTTCACCAAAACCCCTGACCCAGGGGCCATCCAATTCATAAATATGGTTGAGGCACTCTTGTTAATAATAGCTACTTAGTAGAATAATTCATTTAATACCCAGGAGCAGAGGAGAATGATTTTTGAAGTAATTAATGCATTTTCACTATATGATCAATAGAGCCCCGCCCTAACACCACAACCCCCAATCCAGGGGTCATAAAATTCACAATTTTGGAAGAAGCACTCTTGCTCATCATAACTATACTCTTGTTGAATACCCAGGAGTAAAGAAGAAGATTTTTTAAGAATTAATGTATTTTCACTATACTATTGTTTGCAACTGACTGTAAAGTTTCACGTTACGTCACGATCTAGTTGACAGCTTCACTCAAGGTAATTTGTACACGCCTCCTAACTGCAAGCTTTACGACTGGAACTTTCTTCTTATCCCTGATTGGTTGCTCGTGCTACAGACTATTTCCGTATCAATGTTGATAATTTGAGTTGACCAATCACGTGAATTGTTTACGCTGGATGCATTTGAGGAAAAAGATTGTAACGAAACGTGAAACTTTACAGTTAGCTGCAAACAATAGTATAATCAATATAGCCACGCCTTAACACCAGAAACCCTGACCCAGGGGCCATGAAATTCACAATTTCTGAAGAGGTACTCTTTGTCATCATAACTATGTACTTGGTTATTTTGTTTAATGCCCAGGAGCAGAGGAGAAGATTTTCAAAGAATTAATGTATTTTTACTAGTATATAATCAATAGAGCCCCATCCTAACACCAGAAACCCTGACCCAGGGGCCATGAAATTCACAATTTTCAAAGAGGCACTCTTGGTCATCATAACTATGTACTTGGTTAGTTGGTTTAATACCCAGGAGCAGAGAAGAAGATTTTCAAACAAATAATGAACTTTTACTATATGATCTATATAACCCCGCCCTAACACCAGTAAGGGGCCATGAAATTATATATATATATATATTTTACAATCATGCAAACAGTTTGACTGCTTGATGTTCAGGAGTAAAGAAGAAGATTTTTAAAGATTGCACTAATTTTAGTGGTTTTGGCCCCACCCCTCAGGCCCCAGGGGGGGCAGGGACCATGAAATTCACAATTTTTTTTCCCTTTCACCCATAGATGCTGTATACCAAATTTAGTTGAAATTGGCTCAGTAGTTCCAGAGAAGAAGCTAAAAATGTTCAAAAGTTTACAAACGACGTACAACGTATGACACACGACGACGGACGAAAACAGATAGCAATAGGTCACCTGAGTTTACTCAGGTGACCTAATAAAATACAGTTGAACTTTTGACATCTGGATTACCAGACATATGTCAAAATGAGGTGGCTGTTCCAACCATTTTTCTTTATTTTCTCTCTCAGTAGTGAGTACTGTCAATTGCATTTCTTATCAATCTCTATACAGAACTGCTATTAGATTCATACTTACAGTTCTTTGTTGTTTGACACCATATAGGCCTCCATAGCATAGACGAGGTGCCAGAAATGATTGCAGGTGAAAAAATACAAGATCCACACCTAAATTAAATGGATAAACTTAACTTTTAATCACTATTATGACTGAGAGATAATCTAATAACCAAAACTATGACACTCAAAATCAATATACATGCATGTACATCCATTGTACTCATCAACAAGTTTCGTAGGTCAGCCAAGGGGACAATTTGAGCAATACACTTTCCATTGAAACAGGTACAATATATCTGATCAAAAGTTCTAATAATTATCTTTCAAATATAGGTTTGGCCATAAAATTTAAATCCTCAATACACATGTTTTTTAATAAGACTCACATAGCTTATAAACAAAACCCTTATTGAGTCAGACACAAAGTTGTAGGAGAAAAAAGTACAATAATTAATACAAAACAAAGGTTGTCTTTGTTGACATATAGACAGTGTAGCATTCTCTGCTGATAATAGATGTATTCTGACTAAAAAATAAAACTGCTTTTGACAAACTTGCTGCTCTGATAAAACAGAGAAACAAACATAGGTGTTATCATCCTGATAAGTCAAACAACAATCTTACAGAGAAAATTGCTAATTTTAAAATACATGTATAACCTTAAAGAGATATATTGTTAAAACAGAATTTAAGTTTTTAATGAAATAGATTTGCAATGGATGTCATGTGATATATCAAATTTTCTAGATGACGTGCCAAGTATCAAACTTTGAATGGAAATATGGCAGATAAAACAATATTTAATGTCATCGATATTTTCAGAAAAAATTGCATTATTTTTCTTTTTGCTTTTAAAGAATATTTAGCAATCTAGCTGTTTGAGTAGTGCCCCTTTTCATGATAAGAAAGCAATGATCTGACAAGAGAAGGAGATTTACACAGACAAACTTCCAGCTAGGTTTGTTAACAGTTATTGGTCCACAAAACAAAACAAGTCTTAGGTTCCTGACTGTCCGAAGAAATATGTCCGGTAGTTTAAATCCAATGAACCCCTAGCTTTGCCTCACCTTCAATCGAACTTGAACATTACACCTACATAATTATATCTAAAGGACTTCAAATTTGTAGTATTTTGTACAAAATTTGAAAGTAATGTCAGGCAGATTGATACGTTTTTGATGCAATTCATTGTGACATAGGCAACCCATTTTATACGATATAAAATAGTTTAGGCTTTTTAAACTGCAAAGGAGTTTATAAAAAAGCATAAACTGGTCCAACCCAGTTTATACCGAATAAGAGGGGTAGCTATTTAATTCTTTCATTATAATTTAGTTTTACATTTGGTGACAGAACAAAAATAATGGCTAAAAAACTTCAATTTTGTATTTTGACAAAAGAAATAATGTCTGGATAAAACGTTTTTGATGCAATTCATTGTGACATAGGCAACCCATTTTATACGATATAAAATATTTTTTTTATCCAATCAAATACAGCGTTACAACCAGAATTAAATTATAACTGGATAAAACTTACATTGCTGACAATACAGAAATAATGGCTGGATAAAACTTACATTGCTGACAATACAGAAATAATGGCTGGATAAAACTTACATTGCTGACAATACAGAAATAATGGCTGGCATCCATACAGGTCTTCTTTGTGTCAGGGAAGGCGTGGGCCAACCACACTGCAGACCTCACCAGCAAACCTGGCAACATAATAGACAATTTAAACTTAGACAACATGATCAAAGGTATTGGTCTTGTAGTCTGATTTCATTTAATACTAAATACATATTATCCAATGAGTACCCTTCACATCCATCTCCCCACTCTACCCCAAAAATAGGGGGAAAATTAAGAGCGAAGTTAAAACAAATGCTGTTTTTCTCCATGAGGAAAATAAAGTTAAAATACCAGGGTTCCCTTCTGTGATTATTAAACTTGGATAACTCTACCTGGATGTAGCTATTAATAAAAATTTTTGTTCCTTCTACAGACTAGCTAAGACTTTACAATTGAAGTTGGAAACTACCACAGCAACCCTGATCATTATTACTAAGTACTAGAGGGTATTATTTAACATAATACATAAAACTAAAAGTTCCTGCATATAGAAGCTAACCAGACATAAGTCTACATATCTAGGCTACTTCTGTGGATTATTTGTCTTACCTATGACGGCCAGAACGTTGACTGACACCAGGCTTTTGATGATGCTGTTGAGATTCGGTCCAACTAAGATTCGGTTTTTACTCTGAAACACCTCCGAGCTCCCGTCCTTCCTCGGCCAGACAAGAAACAGGACAGAAATCAGACTAATGGAACAGAACACGACAGAGAGAATGTTGACAACTTCTCCCACCGTCCTCCCCTCTAAATCCTTAGAATGCGAAACGTTGTGAGCCAGACAACATTTGGATAGAAATCCCGGGGACGCCATTGTTCACGCTGAGTTGGCTCTGATTTTAGGGACACAGACTTGGGGCATTCACTCACATGGCCTGTTGTTTGTCAGGGGAAGTAATCCAATCTTGACGAATACTTAGACAAGTTAGTGTATCAAATCACTGTTGTCTTACTGTCTGTAATGAGCATAATGTAAACATTTAGTTACATGCAGTTAAACTTGTTAAAGTGCAAGGCTCAAATTTCACTAGATATGCAACTCACAAAATGAGAGGTAGAATTCCCAAATTGTGAGTTAAAAATGAGGTTACTCTCAAAAACTTGCAAGTTGATTTTTTCCTTGGGAAAATATCAGTCCCTTCTTGGTTATAGTTTTCATTTTAGTTATTTATTTCATGTCCTCCTTCTTTAAATATCAATAATTTAAATAAAAGTAACACTAGTTCTGTATTGTGTATTTGAACAGAAGTTCCTTTTTCCCTTAAATTACAATCATGTATTTAATTCTAATTTTAGAAAGGCTTTATATGAAAATTGTGAGTAGTCTTATAAAATTGCGAGTTCACATTCTTGGTACTCGCAGTTTATTGCACTTTGTAGTTTTTAAGAGTTTCTAACTCTGAAGTTCTTCATCCCACAGATTCTCCTACTCATGTCCATCAGCAATTAAATCACTTTATCTTTAAATTGGTCAAACAATTCACAAAAATGTTTACTAATTAAACATTTATGAAGTGGGTGTATTCAACATATGTCATGTTCAATGCTAATTTTAAAACTTAGTCAACACATGGTCAATGAGTAAATAATCATACAATTAAGGAGAAATACCAAAAATCCAAAATCATTATATTAAAATCAAATATGTCCTAGTAAAGTAAACAGACATGTTAAAGTAGCATCTTCTCTCAATACCAAAATGTGATATGTGATTTTTATATAATTATATCCATATTCATATGAGAAAAAAAATGAAGTTTTGTTTTTTTTTACCCTTTAAAAGAATATTTGCTCCCATTACAAAAAACATGAAAAAAAATGCTAAAACAAGCTGCTCTAACAGTCAATTAAAGCTATACAGCTAAGTCAAGCTATAAAGCTAAATCAAGAGATTGTACCGGACCTGTTTATTAAGGCATGATCTACATCCTGAAAATGTCAAACACTTATTTCAGTTTTTGTACATTATAGACATCATAACACAGCTGTAACATCCTATTCAGAAATTGAAATTGATGAATACTACATATAAACTTGCAAGGGAAAAAAATGAAAATTAAAACTAATTTACCAATGTAACATGATCTGTAATGTTTCTTACCTTGATCAGAATACTCAACTTCTCAAGGCAACATCGAACACAGGTGCCCGTCATGTGACGATTCGACTGAACTCTTCAAGTCTTGTCACAGCATTTTTTCGATCCGGACTTGGAATGATAATTGTGACACAATTTTCTGCTCTAAACTTGTCTTATTTTACCTTTAATTTTGTCTAGAAACAGATAAATTTACAAGTAAAATGAGTTATGTAACAGGAACTAGTACCAGTGATCCATCAATAAACAATAGCATGGTATCCCGACCCCGATCCAAAATACGATATTTTAGCTAGCCTGTGCACTTGTACACACAGCCCCCTCCTTTTTAAATCCAAGTTTAGGTTACAATCTATGGTTAAAAAAATCAACAGAATGTATGTACTCAAAAATGACACTTAAAAGAATAAATTTTATCGGGTTCGGACTTCTCAGTGTCACGTGATGTACGTTGATTTTACGTGCGACGCCATTGCGGCAAGGAAGATGAACAATTTGGCGAAAACTTAGAACACGTGCCATTTAAAGTTAATTAATCATTATTTAGAAAAAAGAGGTAGGTATAAACTCAGCAGGTTTATTTACTGGTGACACGAAATGAAGAAGTCAGGAATGAGACGCATTAGGTGGAAAATTATGATCGCACAAACAGTGAAAAATTTACTTTGTTGACCACCGAACCCTGGTTAAAATAATCTGAGTGTGTTTCAAAACAAACCCTCAGCATAGTTGAAATGCGTCCTATATAATTGCAATGCGGATCAGCTCCGACACGGTTTTGAAGAAACCACATAATTGCATAATCAAGCATAATTTTTTTGGAGCTTTTGCATGCTTTCTACCCTAAATTTCCAAAAAATATATCATATAATCCTTATTCATAACGAAAAAAGTAACATTTGTCAATGTTTCTTCTTTTTTTTGCATCAGATGTACACACAATGTTGAGATTCAAAACTCTACTTGCACAGATCTTTTAGAATATTATTAGTTAGAATAATCTAACTGTGTCTCAGGACAAGCCCTCACCACAGTTAGAATACCTCCCATATACTCGCAATGTAGCAAAAAATTGAAGAATCGATCTGAAACGATTTTGAAGAATTCAAAGGAATTTGCACGGAAAATAACTTCAAAATTAATTATAACAAACCTTTTTGAGGTTGTGTAAGTTTTTATACCTAAAGTGTAATCCAATTAAAGACGAAAATTCTACTAATTTTCTCCATGTTTTTTCTCGCTTCAAATTTACACGCCATGTTTACGTTCGGAACTCTCTTGGTTGTTCATAGTAAATGCACTGAATACGAGTTATCGCCCGTGTTTCATACATGCCAACTTTCCCGATTTTTTCGGGAGTACCGATTTTTAACCCTGTCTACCGCTTGTCTACTGATTAATTTTTTTTCTCCCATTTCTACCGATATTTCGAAAATCTGGATTTTTTACCGATTCGCTCTGAATAATACAGTATTTCTGTGTGCAGAAAACATGGCTGTTTCAATGTTTATCGGTAGGATATCTGTTTATTGCCGCTGATAACAGGTAATCAACAAGGTGTCAACTGTGCTACCAGTCATTACAGAGGTTTTAATTGCTCCTGAACCTCATTAACAGTGTATTTTAACCGAGATAATTATGCCAGATGTGGAAATTTTAGAAATACACACGACGCTGGATACAAACTGACAAACTTGTGAGAGTTCACACTTACAGCAAACTTCGACAATATACATATAAACCGTTCATAAAAGGTGTTCAAGTTTGGGAATATGACATTCCTCATTAAATTATAATCTACTTCATGGGAAAGACACTGCCAAAATCCAACATGGAAAAAAATGTGCCTGCAAGTAAAAACCATTAGGACTGCCCAGAGTGATTAAGAAAAAAAAAAGGAAAAGATCTTTTGCAGACTTTGATTGAAAAAGTTAAAAATGACTTCTTAATATTCCCTCTGATTAAGAAAAAACTACTTTAACAATATATTTATATAACAGTAACCTTATAAACTTTGTAATTTACCAACAGACAATGAACAGTTCAGCTTATTTGTAAAGTTTAACATCCTTACTCATGTAATAATATGTTAACTTTGTGTATCACTTTCTTTAAGACAGGGGGTATATTTATCTTAATATTAACATATTAAATAAGTTTGAATAAAATTGTCATTTTTTAAAATTTCAATTAATATTGTATTTGTGCTTTTGTTTAAGTTGATAGAGAAGAAAACACATTTTGAAGTAGTAATAATATATGATATAATTAAGGTAGTACTAAGTAGATTGGTAATTTAGGAAAAACAACCTACAAAAAGTTACTTCACGACAAAATGCCGCGAATTAGGAACTTCAAAAAATGTCGTTACGCGCAATCTCCCCCAAGAAAATTTTCAAAAGTTGGCATGTATGGTGTTTACTTTGCTACATTGTGAATACACGGAACGCATTCTATTGTTAAACCGGGTCAGTAGGACATTTATCATTTTAACGATAGAACATTCTATCTAGAATATTATCTGCCTCATAACTGCCCGTTTATTTTGCTTCATTGCGGAACACATTAGTCCATTACACCTAGTCCAGTATAAGTCGTATGAAAGATTTTTAAAAAAAATATGCTAACTTTTAAGAATTTGGGTCATGTCATTAATGCTACATCATTTATCCTATGCAATTTTTAATTATTCTGTTGAATTTTGCATTTGTCATCCGTTGCTCTGCGTCTTAGGGTTTCGATTTAAGTGTGTTAAACCAAGGCACCCTCGCAGTTGATTACTTATCTCTAAAAGAAAGGTTCGTTTTCACCAGCAAGTATACCTCCAAGTTCAATTGGGTTAACCATATTAAAAAAAATTATTCAATTATTTAATCAAAACTTAATTTGTATAAGAATAATTAGGGGTGTGCAATATTACCGGTATATCGGTATATTGCGGTACTATCCACCACGATAATATATCGCGATATGAAAATTCGATATTTATAAAAATATATAAAAACCTCCTTTAAGAAATTAAAAGTGTGTCGTTGAAAGAAAGTTTCGTTCGGGAGAGAGAAAGAGAGAGAAGAGAGAGGGGGTGGAAGCTTTTAATTGACTGTTGCAGATTTGAATATCTTACTTTGAAATAAAATTACTAATTAATAAGACTTTAAAATAAAATTTATAAGGAAGAAAATATATAAAACATTTTTACCATATGTATTGCGGTTCTCAAAATCTCAATTGAATCTACACGATCGACATCGCGGTGAAATGTCAAGTTCAATATACATGTACATATTACAAGTAAATAGTCATCCATGTTTTCACTTGTAGCAGTGTTGTTTTAATTATTTTTAATAACTTTCTCATGCCATTTTAAACACCTTATGCTATAGCAGGAGCATGTATATATTAAAACAGGCCATTTCCTGATTGTACGTCTTGATGTGAAATTAGGTCGGGTTAGACTAAATTACCAAAACGCACAAAAACAGGTCACAATTTCTTTCTGGTTTTTTAAATTTCATTTTGTAACCACAATAAAATTATTTTCATATCTAATATGTATATTGTTTTAATCTTTAATAACAATGCTACTTCATTTTCCCCCCCCCCCACCCCCCAAAAAAATAATTCAATGAAAAAAGATTATATAATCTGTAAAAAAATTTATTTCAATGTAAAAATTCTCCAAGAGAGTTCATCATGTTTTACTATTTTACCTGGAATTTGATTAAAAGTAAAGTGTTAATTTGGTGTGCAATCAATGTCTTATCCCTCCTCCCGCTTTTAAACTTAAAGATAAATTTAAATAGTCAAAACTTGACAGCATTTCAAACATTCTGCTCAAATTTATTAATGTATATATTGATATATTGCAATATTCAAAGTAAAATATTGCAATATATCGCAATATGGATTTCCTTCGCAATACCCAACTCTAAGAATAATGGAATAAATTTTTTCAAACATTATGAAGCTAAACTTAATGTCATGTCATGTGACCAATAACTTTTAGCACAAATGTATTTTGAAACGTTTGATTACAGCAGCTATGGCTTTTCCGTACCTGATTGGACCGGGTGGTCAGCCCTTCATCATACAACAGGTGCCCCTGATTCAACAACAGGTGTCTGTCATTCCTCAACAACAGGTGCTCCCCCAGCAGTCTCAGGCCGTGCCCCCCAAAGTACCTGATTACATGTCAGAGGAGAAACTGCAGGAAAAAGGTAGAATTAAGAATCTTCATTTTTGACTAGCAGTTGTATTTCTAGCGTGTACTCGAATTTGTGACAAATTGTACAATTTTGTATTCATTTGAAAAGTTTTCTGGAGAGAGCTAAGCTATAATTTATATTTGATATTTCAGCTCGGAAATGGCAGCAATTGCAGTCAAAGCGATACAGCGAGAAGAGAAAGTTTGGTTTTATCGATGCACAGAAGGAAGACATGCCCCCTGAGCATGTGCGGAAGATTATCCGTGACCATGGAGATATGACAAACAGAAAGTTTAGACACGACAAAAGAGTCTATCTTGGGTAGATACTGTTATGACTAAGTCTATTTTATGTAATTCTATATAACATGTCTTAATATTGTAAAATTTGTTTATCAATGCACCATTTCTCTGCAATGTTACCTTTCCACAAACTTAAAATTTACAAATCAAACATTATAAAAGCAACATTTTTACTTTCACTTTCAGAGCTCTGAAATACATGCCTCATGCTGTGTTGAAGTTGATGGAGAATATGCCCATGCCTTGGGAACAGATCAGAGATGTCAAAGTTTTATATCACATCACAGGAGCAATTACGTTTGTCAATGAGATACCTTGGGTGATAGAACCAGTTTACATTGCTCAGTGGGGGTAAGCCTTAGATGACAGTATACCAGTATTAGGACTAGATTTCATTGCTAAAATGGGGAAAGGGGATGGGGGTGAGTTTGTAGTAAATGACAATAGTCTTGGAATTTTGAAGAGTACAGGATCAATTTATTTGGAGAACAACTGGTAGATTACTATATGTGTTGTATATAAAAGTTATTCATCAATGTGCAATAAAGGTAGATTGATTGCACAAGTGTTGTTTACAGAGATGTTATTTTGAGATATTGTTTAACAGGACAATGTGGATCATGATGAGACGAGAAAAACGAGATCGTCGTCACTTTAAGAGGATGAGGTTCCCTCCCTTTGACGATGAGGAGCCACCGCTAGACTACGCTGACAATATTCTGGACGTGGAGCCACTGGAAGCCATTCAGATGGAGCTGGACCCAGAGGAAGATAAACCTGTCATGGAGTGGTTCTACGACCATAAACCACTAGTAGGCACAAAGTATGTTATTACCAAGTCAACTAAGAAATCATGAAGCTCTAATTTATCACATGCACTTATACAGTTATGATATAGTGTGCTTCTTTAACACTTATAATAATGAGTGATAACAGAGTAAGAGGGTAATTGGTCAGTCTTGTGTAATCACTGTTTATGAAGTAAATCTTGAGTTTTAAGCCACTCATAGAAACTTTGTATGTAGAGTAAATTACACATAATAGGCTATATTGATACCTTGTACTTAAATTTTCATTATTTTAGGTATGCAAATGAAGGCCATACTTTGTATGTTCAATCTCTATTTTAGGTATGTAAATGGCAGTACGTACAGGAAGTGGAACCTGAGCCTGCCAATCATGTCCGTCCTCTATCGTCTTGGTAACCAGCTACTGACAGATCTGGTGGACGAAAACTACTTCTATCTGTTTGATCTTAAGTCCTTCTTCACGGCTAAAGCTCTGAACATGGCCATACCGGGTGTTTGATCTTAAGTCCTTCTTCACGGCTAAAGCTCTGAACATGGCCATACCGGGTGGTCCTAAGTTTGAACCACTGGTCAAGGACAAAGAGTTACAGTAAGTCGCGTACATGTGGCTATTAACCAGTACTTGGTACAGAAGAAAAAGTGACTGATATTCATGATTATCAACTTGAACAGTATTTTGTAAGACAAGTTTGAAATATTTACCATGAATAGTAATTTGTTCTCGAGGCTTGATTTAAAATTATTTCTTTTTGGGATATTGACGTCTTTATTTCTTGCAGAGATGAGGACTGGAATGAATTTAATGACATCAACAAGATCATCATTCGTCAGCCAATCAGAACAGAGTATCGCATCGCCTTCCCGTACCTATACAACAGTCTACCGTTCCAGGTCCATCTGTCGTGGTAAGACATTGTAGTGGTTCTTACTGAGAAAAAAAATCATTATCTGGTGTACTTTGTAAATCTAGTCTGTCCACCAGTCTGTGTTGACAGTTCTGATAAATTCTTGCACTCTATTGTGAATGATTCAAAGTACACTGTATAATAGAGCTTTTGAGATTATTAATTGACCACCTTTGGAATTCATATTAGATTTTACCTTTGTTCTTCATTAGAAATATAATCTGTGTTGTGGATGACCAATTGATACTGTTATAAGCGTAATTTAAGTATGGCTGATTTGTTTGTAGGTATCATACTCCAAACGTTGTCTACATTAAAACAGAGGACCCTGACCTTCCAGCATTCTACTTTGACCCCCTGATTAACCCCATATCACACCGACACGTGTCCAAGGTAAGAATCTCATAAAGTAAATAGCTGGATCCAGCTGTATGCTCTGTGTTGATGTTGTACAGAGTGTATGTGATAAAGAAGAACATTTTTCTGCAGTTGAACCCTACTGTTTGACTTTTGATGACACTCCACAAGATACATGTATATATCATATATGATATAGAAAGTCAGATTTCTGCAGCTGAAAGTTAGCTATAGTTGATAGAGTAAGTTAAATGTATATCAATTCAGAATAAAATTTGAGGATGCTATTCCCTAATTACGTGTATCTATTAAGACTTTGACAGGGATTTTAACTGATCATGTCGTTTGTAGAGTTCTGAGCCCCTGCCAGATGATGATGAGGACTTTGAGCTGCCGGATTACGTCCAACCGTTCCTCAGTGAGACTCCTCTCTACACAGACAACACAGCCAATGGGATTGCACTCATGTTCGCCCCGCGGCCATTTAACCTGAGGTCAGGACGATGTCGGAGAGCCATCGACGTCCCTCTCGTAAAAACATGGTAGATGTTTATCTAAAATTTTATGCATTCTAGAGGTGATTAAATGAAAGATAAGCAGGAAACAAATTATTCTGAAGTGCAGTACTTTACTTTTTGGTAAAAAATAAAATTTCAGTGTAGCTTTTTATTTTTTACTTGAATATTTTATGCATTAATGTAATATTTTACGCCCTTTAATACTCCTCCCTCTATTATCAGGTACAGAGAACACTGCCCCGCGGGAATGCCTGTCAAAGTGCGAGTGTCCTACCAGAAACTTCTCAAGTACTTTGTCCTGAATGCACTGAAACATCGCCCTCCTAAAGCTCAGAAGAAAAGGTAAGCTAAAGCTGAGAATTCAGAGTATATTTATATAAATACCTGGGAGCTATCATTCTGGTCTGGTTTTACATTATACCTTTGCTTGTAAGTGTCAAACATGTGCTTTAATTTTGTACAGTTCTGTAATATTTTTGTTTTATTCATAGATACCTGTTTAAGTCGTTCAAAGCCACCAAGTTTTTCCAGACCACTCAGCTGGATTGGGTGGAGGTGGGACTGCAGGTCTGTCGCCAAGGTTACAACATGTTGAACCTGCTGATACATCGTAAGAATCTCAACTACCTGCATCTGGACTACAACTTCAACCTGAAACCAGTCAAGACACTCACCACTAAGGTACAATGTATATAGACTTAAAGTTTGAAGTCTTTGCGAAAGTGGACTGTGCGATTGGTCTAAATGTTCAGTGATATTGATGATGAAGTCATGTGACGGGCGGACTGAGTTTGCTGCTGAGTGTCACAAAATCTGATAACACACGTTGTCCCATCTTATGATGATTTATAGAACAAGGGAGAATTAACTTTAATGTATGAGAGAGTGACTTTTTAATTAAAGAAGAAGTAAATAAATTCTGAGGTTAATCTAGGTTTTGGGGGAAACTACCCTTTTTGAGAAATTGGGAAAATTGGCTGGGGTTCTGGGGGGCCACTCCATACCACGAGCAGGTGCAGGATGAGCCGTGCTGGGGGGATGGGTTAAATTTCAGCATTTTATGACCATTTAGATTGCATTAGATAGCAAAGTAAAACCATATTTCACATCTGATAATTTTAAAGTTAAAATTAAAATTGCCAGTATTTATGAAGTAGAAACATTTTTGAGCTTTTATTATTGTAATGGGAATTTTTTCTTATCAAAAATCGGATATTCAGGGGAAATGTTTTCTTTTGGAAAAATATTAAATGTCAGTAGAAAAGATGCCCTAGAATAATCCCTGATTAATTCCTTTGAAACTCAAGCACAAGAATACAGACTATATATTAAAAAAATTATTTAAAATTTTAATTGTGAAGCTTGTATTCATAATTAGAATAATAAGTTTTGTGATTGCTCCAAATGTTCAGCAATATTAATGATGAAGTCATGTGACGGGCGGACTGAGTTCACTGCTGAATGTCACAAAATCTGATAATGGATTGCTATGTATACATGTATTCAAAATTGTTCAATTGTCCAAGAAAGAAGCAAAGCAATTTATTGATTTAATTATTTTCTAAGCATACAAAATAGCTCATGTATAATTATGTCATCAGTTTTGACATTGATGAATTTCATTATCATTTACAGGAGAGAAAGAAGTCTCGGTTTGGTAACGCCTTCCATCTTTGTCGAGAGATTCTGCGACTGACCAAACTGATTGTGGACAGTCATGTTCAGTATCGACTTGGAAATGTGGACGCCTTCCAGGTTAGAAATGGTCCAAAAACCGATTCATTTTATAGAATTAACCTTAGTAAACAAAAATTTAACTTTCTATGACAGTGAAATATACAGTAGTTTCATGATTTCTGTTTGTAATACAGCTGGCTGATGGAATCCAGTACGTGTTTGCTCACGTGGGACAGTTAACAGGGATGTACAGATATAAATACAAACTGATGAGACAGATCCGTATGTGTAAAGATCTCAAACACGTCATCTACTACAGGTTTAACACGGTAAGTCAGTCAGGGTTTATAATGTGTGAAAGTGTATACCATAAGGCTTTCTGTGTGGGATGTAGCATACTTATTTAGAAGACATTATTTTTGTTTATTTATTTTTTTCATTTTATTTGTCCTTTAGAGAATTTCTATCCTTAGAATTTTTTTTATTATACATGGATATCTAAAATCTAAATCAGACATATGATTGATTTTAATATTAATTTTGTGAATACAGGTAAATGTAATATTGCATCATACTTGTATTTGATACTGAATGAAATTCTTTGACATAACACATTTGTTTATGATATACAGGGCCCTGTGGGTAAGGGACCAGGGTGTGGATTCTGGGCCCCGGGCTGGAGGGTGTGGCTGTTCTTTATGAGGGGAATCACCCCTTTGTTGGAGCGCTGGCTGGGAAACCTGTTGTCTCGTCAGTTTGAGGGGAGACACTCTAAGGGCGTGGCCAAGACAGTGACCAAACAGAGGGTGGAGAGTCACTTTGATCTGGAGCTCAGAGCTGCTGTAAGTTGTGAACAAGAAATATTGATGTAAGATAAGATCTCAAGATCTTCAGCAAATAAAAACCTCAAGAAATGAAACATTATTGATGTAACTAAAGACTTCAAATTTCTTCAGATAAGTGCCTGAGAATTGAGATATGGAATGAGAATTTATGCATACATATGATTCCTGTGAGAGCTTGACAACAGAGATATCAAGAAAGCTCAAATAAAATTTAGAAGTTTGCAACAGCTGACTGTGAACACTGTACTCTCTCATAATCTTAAGTTGCTTAAGTAATCTGTGGCAGAATACGGATAGTGTAAAATTATTCTTAAATGTGTTTTAGGTTATGCACGACATTTTGGACATGATGCCTGAGGGAATCAAACAGAACAAGGCCAGGACAATTCTCCAGCATCTCAGTGAGGCCTGGAGGTGTTGGAAAGCCAACATCCCGTGGAAAGTCCCTGGTCTGCCCATCCCTATAGAGAACATGATCCTCAGATACGTCAAGGCCAAGGCAGACTGGTGGACAAACACGGCTCATTACAACAGAGAGAGGATTAGGAGAGGAGCTACAGTAAGTATTACACACAGATAGGGAAAGGGGAGGGGTTATGATGTATCCACATACCTAAATAAGGCAGGGCAGACTTTTGGACAAACATGGCTCACTATAACATAGAGAGAATCAGGAAGGGGGCTACAGTAAGTAATGTATACAAACAACATTACAAACAGAATTGGGGGGATGAATCTATTTGTATGTATAAAAATAGTGAATTAGACACTAAACTGGATGGGGAACATTGTAACTTGACACAAAGCAGGGAAGGAGGAGACTTGCATACTGTAAAGCACTTTTTATTTGCGAGAACTTTATTTTCGCACAATTACGCAAGTCTGCTCGTGAAAATTTTATTCTCGCATATAATTGTATTATTAATGTTTATATACAACAAAAACCACAGCTTGCGAAAGTTTTGTCTCGTTAATAAATACCAAATGGTGAAGTCATGAAAATAAGGTGTCGCAAAAATATAGTGATCTACAGTAATACATTACAGTAATGTTTAAACTAGAGAGGGATGGTTTATTAGCATGGAAAGGAAAATTCTTCACTGTTGTTTAAAGATAAAATTCATGTCGGAGTATGAGAGTGTTAAAAATGTACTCTGTATTCCAGGTTGACAAAACGGTCTGCAAGAAAAACTTGGGTCGTCTGACTCGTCTGTATCTGAAGGCAGAGCAGGAGAGACAGCATAATTACTTGAAGGTAGGTTAGATACTCGCATAATTTGAAGAAGGGTAAAAGATACTGAATATGGAGAAAAATTACTTGGAAGACAGGTTAAAGGTACATTAGGTTAGATACATGTCATTACTTGAATAAAGGTTAAAAAAATTAATGAATTTTTTTAGAAGATTACCTTAAAAAAAAGATTGATATATATCATACAGTTGCTTCTGATGAAAATTACCCATGGAAAGTCATTTTTTGAATGTAAATAAATAAATACCCTGATACATTTTCTGATTTAAGTTCTGTACAATGTATAAAATGATATTTTGACAGGATGGACCATACATCACAGCCGAGGAAGCCGTGGCTATTTACACCACTACCGTCCATTGGTTGGAGAGTCGGAGGTTCTCCCCAATTCCGTTCCCCCCACTGTCCTACAAACACGACACCAAACTCCTTATCCTAGCGCTGGAGAGACTCAAAGAGGCCTACAGGTAAGGGCTTTATTGTCTCTCTTATGTAGAATACAGAGAAACGATCTTTACACAACTTGTTATATACAGTATTTACAACTCTTTGAACTTTGTGCAATGTAAATTTTGTGTTGTTTCAGTGTAAAGAGTAGATTGAACCAGTCACAGAGAGAAGAGCTCGGTCTGATAGAACAGGCTTACGACAATCCTCACGAAGCCCTGTCACGTATCAAACGTCATCTGCTGACTCAGCGAGCCTTTAAGGAGGTAAGATGAAGTTTCTTGATCAGGCTTTTAGAAACTAAAGATTAGGGAATGTGGATGATTATTTAAGGTTTTGCATTTTACATGTAATTATATTGTACCTCTGTTTATAGGTGGGAATTGAGTTTATGGACCTGTACAGTCACCTGATTCCTGTGTATGATGTAGAACCGCTAGAGAAGATCACAGATGCCTACCTAGACCAGTATCTGTGGTACGAGGCTGACAAACGAAGGCTGTTTCCACCGTGGATCAAACCGGCAGACTCCGAACCTCCACCCGTACTGGTCTACAAGTGGTGTCAAGGTCAGTATACAGGAAATGAGTCGATTCATGCTCCTTGTAGGCTAGGTTCAAAGGCATTAAACAGGTACAAGTAGGTTCTAATTTAAACAAATCGTAATATGTGTAAATATCAGACAGATTAGGATTAGGAAGATGTGTAAGTAATGTTTGGTAAAAATAAAGCTTTCTGAATGATAAAGTTATTCTGAAGAGTTGAAAGCAAAAAACACTACTGTACATTTTAAAACAGTGTTGTATTTTCATTTTGTGTGCTGCGTAGATTTAGCAAAGTCTTAACTTCCCTTTGAAGTGTATAATGTGTATTTAAGTGAACAATAATGAGTGTATCTGTGTCTTACAGGCATCAATAACCTCCAGGACGTCTGGGAGACGGGGGAGGGGGAGTGTAACGTAATGATGGAGACCAAGTATGAAAAAATGTACGAGAAGATAGATCTGACGCTGCTAAACAGACTTCTACGTCTGATCGTGGATCATAACATTGCTGATTACATGACGGCCAAAAACAACGTCGTCATCAATTACAAGGTTTGTATAGAATCGGCATAGTAGAGAGAAAAAATGCTCAATAAGCTCTTATGATAAGATAACAGCTTTGTTTTATAAACTTGTGGTAAAAAATAATTATAGTATTGACTTTATTTGTTGCTGATAAAAAATTTTCACACAACTTTAAAATTCCAACAATGTCCTTGACAAGACAGTATTATGAGTGATCTTTCTTTTTAGGACATGAACCACACCAATTCCTATGGTATAATCCGTGGACTACAGTTTGCCTCATTCATCGTTCAGTACTATGGACTTGTCCTGGACCTGTTGGTATTAGGTTTACACCGAGCCAGTGAAATGGCTGGACCTCCTCAGATGCCAAACGACTTCCTCACCTTCCAGGTAATAGCTTTACCTGTATTTAATTAACAGTTAACATATATTGTGTTTACATGTAATTAGCCTTTCAGGTAATAGCTTTATCTGTATTAAATGTAACAGTTTATGTATATTGTGTCAGTTTACATGTAATTAGCCTTTCAATGATTGCCCCTGTGATTTGGTATAAGAATGATTTATTATGTTTACAGGATGTCGAGACAGAATCTGCCCATCCTATCCGACTCTACTCCAGATACGTAGACAGAATTCACATCTTCTTCAGGTACTGCTCAGATAACATGATTATATAAGATTAGATTCTAAATAAATAAAAGTTAATGGTTTGATGTTGATCACAAGAAAGTCTAGGAATATTGACATGCATGTTTGTGTTTTTGATAGATTCTCCGCAGATGAGGCGCGAGACTTGATCCAGAGATATCTGACAGAACACCCGGACCCCAACAACGAAAACATCGTTGGTTACAACAACAAAAAGTGCTGGCCCCGAGACTCAAGGATGAGATTGATGAAACATGATGTAAATTTGTAAGTCAGATAAATGTTTATCAGCAGCTTAAATAAACCATGAATAATGAAACATTATGTTGATCATGTGATAGGGGGATTATATTGAATTTCTGAGGGCTTCAATTGTAAATCTCTCAGATAATTTTGACATTAAAGAGGCATATTGTTGAACTATCATTTGAAATTATAAGTCAAGATTCTACCACACACATTTTTAACATTTACATGTATTATGATACTAGAGGGCGTGCTGTGTTCTGGGACATTAAGAATCGTCTCCCGCGATCTGTGACTTCCATTCTGTGGGAGGAGAGTTTCGTCTCTGTGTACAGTAAAGACAATCCTAATCTCCTGTTTAACATGTGCGGCTTCGAGTGTCGAATTCTGCCCAAGTGTCGGACGACACACGAGGAGTTCACCCACAAGGATGGAGTCTGGAATCTACAGAACGAGGTAAGACATGGCATGTTAACTTAAATAGTGAGTCATGTTGCTGTAATCCTAACCATTAATTATTATGTTTTCGTTAAATCTAAGGGAAACCAATACAAAATCTATTGATATTTTAATACATTCTACGAAAAAAAGTACAAACATTGTAAATGATGGACAAAAAAGTTATTTAGAATCTTTCTGCAATATTTATATGTAAATATGAAATGTAAATTTTTAGGACAACTTAGTCATGCCACTGATACTTGGTATTTAGTTTGTTCATGTAATTTGATTTATTTGGTTTCCTAGGTGACCAAAGAAAGAACTGCCCAGTGTTTCCTACGAGTGGATGATGAGTCCATGTCCAGGTTCCACAACCGAGTACGACAGATTCTGATGGCTTCAGGGTCCACAACGTTTACCAAGGTAGGATAGTGTTTCTGTTGAGCATAAAGGTATAAATGTTAAGTTAATGAAGAATTGTTTTGTAAGATGTTGTAAGGTACATTTATTAATACCTAGTGATAATGTACTCTCTTTAGATTGTGAACAATGATAGTCAGAAAGCTGTGTGTGTTAAGTGCATGAAAAATTGTGTTAAAAGATGTACAATCATTAAAACTAAGTGATTCTCTTTAGATTGTGAACAAGTGGAACACAGCCCTGATTGGTTTAATGACCTACTTTAGAGAAGCCGTAGTGAACACGCAGGAGTTACTGGACTTGTTGGTCAAGTGTGAGAACAAGATTCAGACACGTATTAAGATTGGACTGAACTCTAAGATGCCCAGTAGGTTCCCCCCTGTCGTGTTTTACACCCCTAAAGAGCTGGGGGGTCTGGGAATGTTATCCATGGGACACGTTCTAATTCCACAGTCAGATCTACGCTGGTCCAAACAGACAGATGTCGGAATCACTCACTTCAGATCTGGCATGAGTCATGATGAAGATCAACTCATCCCCAACTTGTACAGGTCAGTTCATAGCTCAGTTAAGGCATGCATGCATTTTGTTAAGAATTGTTGATCTGAGGTTTGATCCATCCGTGCATGATATCGGGGAAGATGGAGCTGCATTAAAGGATTATTTTCCCTAGATAAGTATTACTAATGTTTAATTTTTCTTTAAACAGATACATCATGCCGTGGGAAAGTGAGTTCATTGATTCACAGCGAGTGTGGGCGGAGTACGCTCTGAAGAGACAGGAGGCCAATGCTCAGAACAGGTATGAGTTATACTGCATTCAGAAAAGTCCAGGCAATGTCATAAGATTGTCCTTCAATCGATTTAATGTAGGCTTTAAGTAATGATTTTGAATGTCTGTGATGTGGGTATACATCTGTTGATGATTTGGGTTTGTTTTGAAGGAGGTTAACCCTGGAGGCTTTATGTATTATTTGTATTGTGGGTATACATCTGTTGATGATTTGGGTTTGTTTTGTAGGAGGTTAACCCTGGAGGATTTATGTATTATTTGTATTGTGGGTGTACATCTGTTGATGATTTGGGTTTGTTTTGTAGGAGGTTAACCCTGGAGGCTTTATGTATCATTTGTATTGTGGGTATACATCTGTTGATGATTTGGGTTTTTGTTTTGTAGGAGGTTAACCCTGGAGGCTTTATGTATCATTTGTATTGTGGGTATACATCTGTTGATGATTTGGGTTTGTTTTGTGGGAGATTAACCCTGGAGGCTTTATGTATTACAGTCAAACCTGTATTAAGAGACCTTCCAACGGAGAAAGGTAAAAAGGTCACATATGACAGGTGGTCTCTTAATACAGGTAGCTTGATTTCCGAAGTGTAAACACACATTTCTTTATCAAATTAATTATTGTTAACACTACAAAAATAACCACATATATTGTATTTTGAGATTTATTTCATATACATTGTAAAGTAGTACTGTAACATTTAATTTACCAATAAATAAAAATCTAAAAGATAGTATATGTTATAATTTTCAAAATTAACTTTTTAAAATAACAGTAATATTACCAATTAATAAAAATTTAAAATACATGCATAGTAAAAAATAGTAAGAGATGTTATAATTTTTCAAAATCTACTTCAAAATATAGCATAAATATAATAAAAAGGATTTTTGGTTATAATATATCACAACTTAAAAAATTAAATATATCACAGTACATGTAGCTATATACATTGATGGTTTGTAAGTTAAAATCTACACTGATCCTCTGGGAGTAAAAAAATCAGTTGTCGAGGATTGCCTCTCCTTTTGAACAATTAGGCAAGAAATCAGCTCCTCCATTTGAAATACATTTTTTAACAATTTGCTGCAACCCCTGTGTACGGAAAATGTTTTGATTTTATTGACACAATCCAAGAGTTCCTTGTTGTTTGGAAATTGAGACAGAATCATATCCTCTTCTTCACTCTCATCATCAGTTTCACCCTGCTCATTTATGTCACTAAGAAGATCATGTGCTGGTTTAGTCCAATCAATTTCAGCATTGTCACAGGTAGCCAACGTTTCGTCTATTTCCTTCAGCTCATTGAATTCGCATCCGAATAAATCCATGGATAACTTTAAAACAGCTAGCGGGATGTCGTCATCATCATCAAGATCATCACAGCTTTCTGCATGTAATTCCTGTGTAAGTTCTTGGGATGTGTCACTAATAAACCCGGCTTTTAGAAAGCACTTCTCGATGGTGGACGCTTCAGTTTCCTTCCACGAGCTAGAGAGCCAATAGATGGCATCCACATGTTGATCTGCTTCAACAGGTCAGGGCCACTAACATCAGGTTGTCTCTCCATCTCCTTCACCATGTGGATCATCTGTTTAAAAAATTGATCATAAATTAGCTTCATGAAAACATATCAATTTAATTACAATTGATTAAAGATCAGTAAGCTTTGATGTTATCAAAACAGGTTTTAATAACGTTATGTTTGTGTAAACTTTGACATTTATTGCTAAAACAACAAATAAATGTAAAGACGGCACTAACCTGTCGTTTTCTAAATTTGAGTTTCACGGTCTGTATAATCCCCTGATCCATTGGCTGTGTCTTGGAGGTGGTGTTAGGTGGGAAAAATTTGACCGTTATGTTACTGAGCGTCAATGCGGGATGAGAGGGGGCATTATCGACAAAGAGTAGAATTTTCCTATTCTGGCGTGTCATTTGTTTGTTTAAAAGTTTTAACCACTCTTCATAAATAGCACTGGTCATCCAAGCTTTCTTGTTGAAGCGATATATCACAGGCAAAGTTTTGGGATCAAGTTTTTGAAAACATCTTGGCTTACGACATTTACCGATGACAAGTGGCTGTAATTTTTCTCCTGTCATACTTGCGCATAGAGCAATTGTAATCCTTTCTTTTGACCTTTTCCCACCTGCACAATCTTGTCCTTTAATGTGAAAAGTTTTCCTAGTAGTATCTTTAAAGAATAAACCGGATTCATCCATATTAAAAATGTTTTCTCTAGAAAATCCCTCGCACAGTGTAGGTAATTTTTTTTTCCAGTCATCAACAGTACTGTTGTTCACATCTCCCCGCTCCCCGCTCATTGTCGCTAAAACGATGTTGTTTCTTTTTAGGAAACTTTCTAACCACCCATTCGATGCTTTAAAAGTGTCTTTGTTTAAATCTTTAGCGAATTTTAAGGCTTGTTCTTTAAGAAGCCAACCGGTAACATTGACTCGTCTGTTAATGGCTCCCTTGAACCATTCGTATGTAAGTTTGTTAATTTCTTCATTCCCGGTTAAGTACCGTCGTCTCTTACTTTCCGCTGGGATATTATTTTCATAATGTTCTAGTATTTCAGCTTTTCTTTTCCTCAAATTTTGTATCTGTGTTTTTCCAACACCGTAATCTTTAGCGATTTTATACGCGGGATTCCCAGCGTCTAACAGTCTAATAGCCTCTATCTTTTGTTGCAAGGATAACACAGTGCGCTTGGGAGAAGCCATGAATCTCGCACACAGGCTTAAAATACTCTGAACTCAATAAAATCATTGTTGAAATTTATAGTCATTGTTGAGATTTACTCACTATCGAGTTATTCTAACAAGATTTATTGCCTTGGAGCAATATTGAGAAAAACGGCTTTCAGTAGAACGATTCATGTAAATTACTTTTTTTTATTAACTGGAATGAAAAACATTTAAATCTTTCACATATTTTAACAAAAAGTATGGTTTTTAATTTTATCTACTTAGAATTATCTATTTTCAAACTTGTTTATTTACTAAGTTACGTAAATGATTGACTATTGAGTGATAGGAAGGATAACTCTTGCAAAAGCAAAAGCGAGAGTTGTTAAGAAAGATAACTCTCGGAATCATCACGATCGATTAAAATCGAAAGTAGAAATCGAAAAAACAAAGTCGCTAAATCAAGGTAAAATTGCATGAAATCAACCAATCTGGCTCTGAAAATCACGGTCGTAGGTCGCGTAAGACAGGTGGTCGTTTAATTCAGGTAAATGATGTAGGATTTCTCTTGGGGGGGATTTTTACGGTCACATGTGACAGTGGGTCGCTTAATACAGTGGGTCGCTATGACAGTTTTGACTGTATTTGTATTGTGGGTATGCATCTTTCTGATTATTTAGGTTTTGTAGGAGGTTGACCCTGGAGGATTTATGTATTATTTGTATTGTGGGTATACATCTGTTGATGATCTGGGTTTGTTTTGTAGGAGATTAACCCTGGAGGCTTTATGTATTATTTGTATTGTGGGTATACATCTGTTGATGATTTGGATTGTTTTGTAGGAGGTTAACCCTGGAGGATTTATGTATTATTTGTATTGTGGGTATACATCTGTTGATGATTTGGATTGTTTTGTAGGAGGTTAACCCTGGAGGATTTATGTATTATTAGCTCACCTGAGCCGAAGGCTCAAATGAGCTTTTCTGATCAAAATTTGTCCGTTGTCTGTCGTTGTCGTTGTAGTCGTTGTCGTCGTCGGCGTCGTCGTAAACTTTTCACATTTTCATCTTCTTCTCAAGAACCACTGAGCCAATTTCAACCAAACTTGCCACAAAGGATCCTTGGGTGAAGGGGATTCAAGTTTGTTCAAATGAAGGGCCACGCCCTTTTCCAAGGGGAGATAATCATGAATTAGAGAAAAATTAATGGCATTTTTAAAAAATCTTCTTCTCAAGAACAACTGGGCAAGGAAAGATGAAACTTATGTGGAATCATCATCAGGTAGTGTAGATTCAAGTTTGTTAAAATGATAACCCCCGGGGGTAGGGTGGAGCCAAGATGGCCGATCAAAGTTTTACGTAGGAATATATAGGAAAATCTTTAAAAATCTTCTTCTCAAGAACCATTGGGCCAGGAAAGATGAAAACTCATGTGGAACCATCCTCAGGTAATGTAGATTCAAGTTTGTCCAAATCATGACCCCAGGGGGTAGGGTCGGGCCAAAATGGCCGATCAAAGTTTAACATAGGAGTATATAGGAAAAATCTTTAAAAATCTTCTTCTCAAGAACCACCGGGCTAGGAAAGATGAAACTCATGTGAAATCATCCTTGGGTAGTGCAGATTCCAGTTTGTTCAAATAATGAATAATGACCCCCGGAGATAGGATGGGGCCAAAATGGCCGATCAAATTTTTACATAGGAAAATATAGGAAAAATCTTTAAAAATCTTTTTCTCAAGAACCACCAGGCTAGGAATAATGAAACTCATGTGAAATCATCCTTCAGTAGTGTAGATTCAAGTTTGTTAAAATCATGACCCCCCTAGATAGGATGGGGCCAAAATGGCCGATCAAAGTTTTACATAGGAGTATGTAAGAAAAATCTTTTAAAATCTTCTTCTCAAGAACCACTGGGCCAGGAAAGATGAAACTCATATGGAACCATCCTCAGGTAGTGTAGATTCAAGTTTGTTCGTTTACATACTTAGGAATATATAGGAAAAAATCTTTAAAAATCTTCTTCTCAAGAACCACTGGGCTAGGGAAGATGAAACTCATGTGGAATCATCCTCGGGTAGTGCAGATTCAAATTTATTTAAATCATGATCCCCAGGGGTAGGATGGGACCAAAATGGCCGATCAAAGTTTTACATAGGAATATACGGAAAACTTTTAAAATCTTCTTTTCAAGTACTTTAAAGCCGTGATTAGAGATATTTATATGGAATCATCCTCAGGTAGTGTAGATTCTAGTTTGTTCAAATCACAACCCCAGGGATAGGGTGGGGCCACAATGGGGGATCCAAGGTTTACATTAAAATATATTTAAAAAGTCTTCTTATCAAGAATAGCAAAGCCATGATTTGTGGTACACGTACTAATATTTATATCGAAGCATTCTCAGGTAGTGTAGAATCAAATTTGTTCAAATCATAACCCCCAAAGGGTAGGGTGGGGCCACAATGGTGGATCATAGTTTTACATAGAAAAATAAAGGGAAAAATCCCAAAGCTAAGTTTAGTCATATTGCCATGTAAGCATCCTCATGTATTGAAAATCATGGCCCTTTAGGATAGGGAGGGAAACAATGGGGAATCAAATTCAAATTATTACGAAATAATATATAGGAACAAAGTGTTTAAACATGTTAAAAAAGAAATCTTTTTATCAATAACAGCAAAGTCATATGCTTTATTGATATGAGGGCATTCTCAAATAGTTTAAAATTGAAGCCCCCCCCCCCCCCCCCCTCACCCCAGTAATATTTCAGTTCTGATCTGATATGTGTTTTTTCCTAGCCGATGTGCTCAGGTGAGCGATGTGGCCCCTGGGCCTCTTGTTTGTATTGTGGGTATACGTCTGTTGATGATTTGGATTTGTTTTGTAGGAGGTTAACCCTGGAGGATTTGGAGGACAGTTGGGACCGTGGTGTCCCCAGAATTAACACTCTGTTCCAGAAAGACAGACACACACTGGCATACGACAAGGGATGGAGAGTCCGCACAGAGTTTAAAGCCTTCCAGGTAAGTTACAGGGGAGAGCATCATCTGGTTAAAAATTAAAATGTCTTGTAAATGGGTGAGAATTATTTTTTGTGGAACTATCATAGAATTTGAAATAAACCAGAGGGGTTTAATTTGGGTAAATTTGAGAGTTACAGGAATTCAAGTCTTTTGAGGTCTTACGAGTAACTATTTTCTAGATATTGAAGCAAGGGTAAATGAATGCAACATTGAAAGTGGGCCATTGTAGTTTTTATATGTCTACAGTATAGATAGTACAGGTATCAAAGCAGGGTAAACATACAGCTATATATTTACTTTAACTTTATTCCAGGTGCTGAAGCAGAACCCATTTTGGTGGACTCACCAGAGACATGATGGTAAACTGTGGAATCTGAACAACTACAGAACAGACATGATACAGGCCCTGGGGGGTGTAGAGGGTATACTGGAACACACGCTATTTAAAGGGACCTACTTCCCCACATGGGAGGGTTTGTTCTGGTGAGTACTGTTTATATAATACAAACCCTGGGAGGTGTCGAGGGTATACTGGAACACACACTGTTTAAAGGGACCTACTTCCCCACATGGGAGGGGTTGTTCTGGTGAGTACTATTTATAAAATACAGGCCCTGGGAGGTGTATAGGGTATACTGAAACACACGCTATTTAAAGGGACCTACTTCCCCACATGGGAGGGTTTGTTCTGGTGAGTGGTATTTATATAATACAGGCCCTGGGGTGTAGAGGGTATACTGGGACACACGCTATTTAAAGGGACCTACTTCCCTACATGGGAGGGGTTGTTCTGGTGAGTAGCAATAACAAAGGGACATAACCCACACATTCCTGCTCTGATTGTCCTCATTGCTCATAGATGTTTATAACACTCAAAGAAGTAGGAGGCATAAGCTCAAGTAATTTTATTTCATGTGCATGATCAGGTATGTGAGAAATAAAGTGATCACATGTAAAAGTTTTTCCTGAAAAATATTTCAAAGAAGTAGGAGAATATTCATTTGTATTTCAGCTAAGAAATTTCACAGTAAAAGATTGTTTCTGTATTCTGATATGACCCTGAATCCTTCTGTATTGTAGGGAGAGAGCCAGTGGTTTTGAGGAATCAATGAAGTACAAGAAACTGACCAACGCTCAGAGATCCGGGTTAAATCAGATCCCAAACCGACGCTTCACACTGTGGTGGTCACCTACCATCAACAGGGCCAATGTAAGTGTTGATACTGGTGCATAATCACAGTTGTCAGATAATGCAGTAAATAAATAAGTTCTGTATTGAATAGTCAGACATATACAATGTAAAGATTGAAAGATTGATTAATTATATACTGAAAAAAGATTCGATATGATGGAAACAAAGAAAATATATGCCGTAATTTACGGAATATAGGTCGATACTTTTTTCTCAGAACCGCTGGGGTCGCCCATTATACAGAATTTGACCTTTTTAAGGCACAAGTTTATGCAAAATATCCCCTAATCAGTAAAATTTGCGTTAATTTCAAAGCAAATCTCTGCCACTTTCGTAACTTTTTTCATTATTTTACGCAGAAAAATTAATGCCCTGGTTAACAATAAAAAATAAAATATTTATTCCATTGCTTTCTTACAAGATAAATTTCATGAACTATCCGTTGTCAGATGACAAAAGAAGAAAAAAACATTGCTTTCATCTAGTTAATAACTCAACGTAATATCCATTAACATCATGCAGTGTCCATCTTGAAGTTTGGAAGTCGCGATCATGTACTAAAATTAAAACCGCAACTGTATCAAAATTCAAAATACGGAAAAGTTTCAACAATCACAACTGTAGTCTCTTTTACTATTTATTAGTAATGATTAATTGAAAAAGTATACTTAAATATTTTATTTTCATTGTCTTATATTTATTTAAATGTAAAATGGGTGAAATAAATTGTTTCCAGTAAATTTCTAGATTTAATTACGTCTGATTGGCCTCTAACAGAATTTTAATTTCCAACAGATAAAAAATTTACACTGTGTACACAAAGGTGTTAACACCTGCGGGGCATGATTAACAAATTTGCGTGTTGTTATAGGGGATATCAGTGTTACACTTCACTAAACAAACAAAGCCGTGAAATTAATGATGACTGATAAATTGCGAATGTGCTCTCAATTAAATTTGTTTTTTACCGCAATATCTCATGCAAAATTATAGAATTTTACTATGTTCACTGTTGCTTGATATATACACATACGCATGTTTTAGCAAATCCCTGGAGAAGAAACACGTGTAATGGTTTAAATACCTGCAGGGCATGATTACCAAATCCACATGTCGTTATAGGCTACGAGTTCTACACATCATTGAACAAACAAAGCCGTGAAATTCATGATGACTGTCAAATTGCGAATGTACTCTCAATTAAATTTATAAATTGAACTTATAGCATGTTAATATGATTTCATTTCTTTACTGTTCCTTGATATATACATGCAAAGGTCATTTGCGTGTTTTAGCAAATCCAAAGAGAAGAAATATAAAAATGGTGGACATACATGTAGAAGTAATGTCGTTTATCGGTAAATAATGTTTGAATAAAATATATAAGGAATGTGTCCATGTTGTTCTGAAATAGGAATTAATATTCTTTGATCTCGGGTATTTCCCGAATTATAGCTGTTGTATACTAACGTATTTACGTGTTATTTATGCCCTTGGTTTAAGAACTGTGTGAAACTATGGACGCATTGAACAGGCAAGTTGGAGAAAATTAGTATCACAATTCAAAGAAGTTTTAAGTTCATTGATATAAAACTTTATTTAAATGCTGTATTCACTAAAATACAAGTTTATTTTCTTGATACGTTCATGTCACGGATTTAATTTTAGAGGTTTACCTGTTCTGATATGTAGTATCTGCGTAAGAATCTTTAGAAAATAGAGAAACAAAGCCTTGTCCTATGCAGCAAAGTCGTCCTATCTTAGGATTTTTCAAAAATTACGGCTGAAAATGACCCTTTCGACCTATATTCCCCATCGACGTATAGTACATAGTATATACATATACATAGTATGTATGTGGAACAAAATTTTTTATACCATCCTTAACTGATTTGTAAAATCTACTTACCAGGTGTATGTGGGTTTCCAAGTACAGTTGGACTTGACAGGAATCTTTATGCACGGTAAAATCCCCACACTGAAGATTTCCCTCATCCAGATTTTCCGAGCTCACTTGTGGCAGAAAATCCACGAAAGTGTCGTTATGGACCTTTGTCAGGTGAGACATGAAATGACTATGGAATCATTTCAATTTGTGGGGGTCAATGTTCATTTTTTAAGGGACTTAATTTGTTTATCTGTTTGTGTACTGTTGGGTTATATAATTATATCTATCTGTCTGTCTGTTCAGGTGTTTGATCAGGAGCTGGATGCCCTAGAGATTGAGACTGTACAGAAGGAGACCATACATCCCCGTAAATCGTACAAAATGAACAGCTCCTGTGCTGACATTCTCCTGTTTGCTGCCTACAAGTGGAACGTATCCAAACCTTCACTGCTGGCAGACTCCAAGTAAGTTACACAGATTCAAAACTTCTTTACTGATTCAGACATGATTGCATGCACTTATTTTCTACAATAACAATGTAAATGATGAAGTCTGCCATATCTGTATTGTATCTTGTCTGTCTGTTTGTCTGTTAGGGATGTTATGGACAACACCTGCCATCACCTATATTCTTATTGTATCATGTATAATGTCTATTTATTAGGGATGTTATGGACAACACCACCACACAGAAGTATTGGATTGATATCCAGCTGAGATGGGGCGACTACGACTCGCACGACATTGAGCGTTACGCTCGAGCCAAGTTCCTGGATTATACCACAGACAACATGAGTATCTATCCGTCCCCGACAGGCCTGCTGATTGGTATAGATCTGGCCTACAATCTACACAGGTAAAGATATTGGTTAACAGATATCAGGATCATTTGCAGATTGTTTCCCTGGTTTCATGAAGTAACTTATTCAACTGGTCCCCTATTAATCTTTGCTATGTTGTGTTTCAGTGGCTATGGTAACTGGTTCCCTGGTTGTAAACCTTTAATCCAACAGGCCATGGCTAAAATCATGAAGGCCAATCCGGCCCTGTACGTATTGAGAGAGAGAATACGTAAGGGTCTCCAGCTGTACTCATCCGAGCCAACTGAACCGTATCTGTCTTCTCAGAATTACGGAGAGCTCTTCTCCAATCAGATCATCTGGTTCGTGGACGACACAAATGTGTACCGAGTCACTATCCACAAGGTACAATTTTCTGTCAATTTCTAGTTAAGTGGATTGTCATTTCTGCATTAAAGCCTGCTCTTTTGAAATGAAGAATAATAAATTATAGAGGTGTTTTTATGAGCGGATAAACACTAAAAAAAAAGTTACGTTTGTGTTTCTAAAGAATTAAACCGAGAGCATGTGTGAAAGCATTACACTAGAACCTTGTTTCCATGTTTGATAACAATGAATACATGGCCCATCATCATGATTTGTTAAATTTGTTGCCAATCTTTCAACAAAAAGAGAGTATTTTGATAAGTAATGTTTTGTGTGTTTCAGACTTTTGAAGGGAACTTGACCACCAAACCAATCAATGGTGCCATCTTCATCTTCAATCCTAGAACAGGGCAGCTCTTCCTGAAGATTATCCACACCTCTGTGTGGGCGGGGCAGAAACGTCTTGGACAGGTAAGTTAAAATTAGGTACAGAAACTAAAATCATCAAGCACTTGGAGATAGTTAATCTTTATCATGTTTATTCATATTTTATCTTTGACATAATTAATATCCTATCACACTAGAGAGATTGTCTTGGATGCTTTCTTTTATCTCTAAGGTTGAGCATTTAAGCATGTTTTAATCATGCCATAGTTATGTTGTTTATGAATATTTTACTGTTTTTTTGTAGCTGGCTAAATGGAAGACGGCTGAGGAGGTGGCTGCCTTAATTAGATCACTGCCTGTGGAGGAGCAGCCTAAACAGATCATCGTCACCAGGAAAGGAATGTTAGATCCCCTCGAGGTCCACCTGCTGGACTTCCCCAACATCGTCATCAAGGGCAGTGAACTCCAGCTACCATTCCAGGCCTGTCTCAAGGTAAGGGAGATAACTGATCTTGGAAGAAGTAATAAGGGGACACAAGTTTTCTTTTCAAATGAAATGCAAGTTTGACAACATTGTTGAATTGGCAACTTGATACAAAAAAGTGCATTTAAAACAGGTAACTTGATGCCAAAAAAGGGTAAATTAATGATTGGTTGTTAAAAAACTGAAGGAAGACATGCAAAAGACAGCGAGAGCAAAAAAACAGTTATACATAAAGAAAATGTTTATTGTAAAAACTTTTCAGCATATGATAGAGATAATAAAGTTATGAACTAGTACAGTTTAATGTGCCCTCTGTTTTGACAGGTGGAGAAGTTTGGAGATTTAATTCTGAAAGCTACTGAGCCTCAGATGGTCTTGTTTAATCTGTATGATGATTGGCTAAAGACCATTTCCTCTTACACAGTAAGTGTTTGAATGATTGGCTGAAAACTATTTCTGTTTGCAACACAAGTGTACAATAATTGGTGAAAAGCTATTTCGGTTTACAATGCTCATATTTAAATGTGTATTTGTGATTTATCCAGGCGTTCTCTCGTTTGATCCTGATCCTGAGAGCATTACACGTAAATAACGACAGGACGAAGGTCATTCTGAAGCCTGATAAGACGACCATTACCGAGGCCCATCACATCTGGCCGAGTCTGTCCGACGAGGAGTGGATGAAGATCGAGAACCAGCTCAAAGATCTCATCATGGCCGACTATGGCAAGAAAAACAAGTAAGATACAGTACTTATAAAAGGAAAAATGAACAAAAGTTAAAAACAAATAGTGGATTAAAAAAAACAAGCCTTCTACATCTTCAAATGAAGAATAAATTCTGAAAACTTGCTGTATATTGAAAAAGGTTCTTGATACTTGAGAAAACAGAGAATTTCTGTTTAGATTTGTGAGATTGATGCTACATCTAATTATATAATATGTATGTATTTTGTAATTTCAGTGTCAACGTAGCATCCCTGACACAATCTGAGATACGAGATATTATTCTGGGTATGGAAATCTCAGCTCCCTCAGCTCAGCGAGTTCAGATAGCCGAGATTGAGAAACAGACAAAGGAGCAGTCTCAGTTAACAGCAACAACGACACGCACCGTAAACAAACACGGAGACGAGATCATTACGTCCACCACCAGTAATTACGAGACATCCACGTTTGCCTCGAAGACTGAATGGCGAGTTCGAGCTATCTCAGCCACCAACCTTCACCTGAGAACAAACCACATTTATGTCTCATCAGATGACATTAAGGAGACTGGATACACATATATTCTGCCCAAAAATGTTCTGAAGAAGTTCATCATCATCTCAGATCTTAGAGCTCAGGTAAATTTGAGATAATCTTTTCAAGTATAAGGGAAAAAAAATTAATCAAATCCAACATAATTGTTATTTGAAATACAGACAATAACACACGCTTTTTGTTCCAGATTGCTGGTTACCTGTACGGAGTTAGTCCCCCTGACAACCCCCAGGTGAAAGAGATCAGGTGTATTGTGTTACCTCCACAGTGGGGGACACATCAGACAGTTCACCTGCCCCACCTACTCCCTAACCACGAGTATCTAAAGGTACGTAGCATCTCCTCCACCCCCCTATAATCTCAAGTAAACAGGCATCATCTCCTCAACCAAAAGTAAACTTATCAGACTTCACGTTTCCCACCTTCTTCATCCATGATTATCTCAAGACAGGAAAGAATGGTAGTTATTACTCAAATTAAGTAAGTAGAATAAATGCAAAGGTTTAAACTCCAATTTAAATGATGTATGTTGTGGTATATTTGTAGGAGATGGAGCCTCTTGGTTGGATCCACACCCAGCCTAACGAGTTACCACAGCTGTCACCACAAGACATCACCACGCACGCTAAAGTGATGGCCGACAATCCATCCTGGGATGGAGAGAAAACTGTAATCATCACCTGCAGGTAAGTAACTGGGGCCTGAGCTCTGAATGATGCATTTAGGAAGAACTTCCTTGTAATAATAAGAGTTAGAGAACATTTATCGTCAGTAATTGTTTTATAATGGTAATCTAAACCTGTTACAATCTTTCTTTCAGTTTTACCCCTGGGTCATGCTCCCTGACTGCCTACAAACTGACCCCCACAGGCTGTGAGTGGGGACGACAGAACACTGACACTGGTAACAACCCCAAGGGTTACCTCCCCTCCCATTACGAGCGTGTACAGATGTTGTTATCTGACCGATTCCTGGGATTCTTTATGACTCCCTCCGAGGGATCATGGAACTACAACTTCATGGGTAAGACACAATACCTTGTTGTCTATAACAATCAATTTCTCTCTACATGGTGGATTTTATTTGAAGAAAAAAAAAACAAGATGTGTTTGTGAAACACTATGTGCCCAACGGCAGCAAAATTCGAAAAAGCTATTTATAGTACATAGGTGACAGTCAAGGTCACAAGGTCGTTGACCTTTGTGTCATTTGGAAGAACTTGATTAGTGGAGTATGCACACCAAATATGAAGTTTATATCTTTCATGGTTCAGAAGTTATGGAGAAGGTTAAAGTTTGCAGAAAAAGGCTATTTTTGGCATATAGGTTACAGTCAAGGTCACAAGGTCATTGACTTTGGTGTCATTTGAAAGAGCTTCATTAGTTGAGTATGCATATCAGGTATGAAATCTCTATCTTTCATGGTTCAAAAGTTATTGCGAAGGTTAAAGTTTGCAGACAGACAAACAAACAAACAAACAAAGAAACAAACAGACAGACAGGACAAAAATAATATACGTCCCGGATCTATTGATCCGGGCGCATAATGATTGGTCATGTAGACATATTTAAATACAATGGAATAGAAAATTATACTTTTAAAGAGGGTAAAGTTTAGATTTGTTAAATTCATTCATGACAAACACCTGTTAATGCTTCTGATCTGATTGTAGGAGTACGACACGACCCCAACATGAAGTACGAGCTCCAGCTGTCCAATCCTAAGGAGTTTTATCATGAGGTTCACCGGCCCTCTCACTTCCTCAACTTCAGCTCGATGGACGAGGCCGACCTCCCGGGGACGGACCAGGAGGATCTGTACTCGTAAAACTGAGTGCTAGAGGAGAGTTCTGTGTGATTCAACACCTTCATAAATCATAGTGACAAATTTATTTAAACTGTCTGTAAGAACAATGTGTACAGCCTTGACGATTGTGTTATGGACTTCATTTTACTGTGTAAAGATGAACTGATTCTTGTTGTGTAGATATCTCTTTCATTTTGATTCTTATTCATGTTATTGGACTTATCTGCAGTAAAAAAAACTTTATGTTGCACGGCAATGTACTTGTAAATACATGGATATTTCCTGCACGGGAAAAATATGACTGGCTCTAAGTACTGTTAGTCAGACAGTATTCATATTTGATAAGGATTAGTAAACCATAGTATTTTTCTATTCATATGAAGTAAAGATCATAATTTACAGTTCAGCTTCTATGTGACAAAGCATTGTAAATATCATTTAATTCTTGTCAATCTTCTAAGTATGGAACACTGTGCTGACATTTGAAGAAAAAAATGTGATTTTTGGGTGGTAAATAAATTTTTATTCTGTACTTGTATTTTTTTTATATACAAGATGAATACTGAAATACTTGTATTACTGCTAAAACAAGAAGGAGATTATTATGTAAGGAAACACCACTCAAACTGTGATGCTGTGTTTAAAGATGTAAAAAGTACTGGGGTGTATTGTCAGATGTTTAATAAACCATAGCAAAAGTAAACACTAAGAAGACAAGGCAGATAACTGTGGCTGTGCCGGCTCTGAGGGGCGGGGAGTGGCTGGGGGCCGAGGAGGTGTTTACGTTTGACCTCTTGTCATCATTAAAGTCAGAGGGGAAGAGGTCACCGATTCCACCAATGTCTGATTCGGGAGATTTAGGGGTAGTGGTAGCCGGCAGGTAGGGTGAACAAGCGGTGCGGACTTTGTTAAACATGGATAGATTGTCCATTATCTTAGGTCCACCTGTAACATCACAGTACTTCACCACAGACAAGATACAGCTGTATGCTGTCACAGAGGCCCTGAACAAAATAAACAGAGACTGGCATTAAGGTCCTAAAATAAAATACAACTGTATGCTGTCAGAGACTGAAAAATAAACACAAGCTAGCGCTAAGTTCCTAAAGAACAACTGAATGCTGTCACTGAGGCCCTAAAAAAAGTTAGATAATATAAAGGCTCTCACCTACAGTACGCTCCCTTTAGATCCTCCTGTGATAAAGTGGAACTCTTCAGTTTCCCCAAATTCTCCTCCACCTTGCTCTCACAGCCGTACTTATTGACCTCTGACATGGCGGTTGAAATGCACTTAGTTGTGGACACTAGATTGTTAATAGAAGATGCTTATTACCTAGTTATATAGCTGGTGAATAAAAGTCGTGGTCCACATATAACACTGAGTTTTAATTGTGAGAGATCTGAAAGGCCGGACCCTATACAGGGGATGACAAATCCCATTGCCCGACGCCCGGGGCTAGTGAATTTTAGGGGTGGGCAAGTGAAATTTTATCAACCACTTGCCCGTGGGCAAGTGACTTATCAAAAAAAGAATTTATTTATAGACCATAAATTTAAAGCTGGGCAGTGTGGCTTGTATGATTTACTCAGCATTTGTTTTCCTCTTTTTTTGAAATTATCTATAAATACAGATTTAGTTTATGGTAGGGCAAGCAAAAATTCAGGTAGGGCAAGTCAATTTTGACCATGTATTTGCCCTTGGACAAGTGCCTTAAAAATCTATTTGTCAGCCCCTGCCTATAGTTAACAGCCCCCATTCTTTACCTTGCTGGGCTACACATTGCTTTGGGTACACTGCATTATTGAAGTCAACCACATGACTGGTGGGCTCTGTACTAAGGTTGGCTGACAAACAACTCCCATACCGTCCACTGTACCTGTGAAAAGGTTTTAGAACGAGAATGCCTGTTACATTTCTGGTTTCTATCCAAATACTAGTCACAAAGCAAAAATAAAATTCTATCAAAAGAGCATTACTAACGTTAGTTATATTTTACTTCTATAAAGTTTTTAAAGGAGTTTGTTCTGAGATACCATTGTAATGCTCACAGAGCAATCACTTAATATTTTTCCTGATTTGTTCTATAAAGCACCCAATGAGATGATATCACGGGGATATCAAGTTCTCCCTAATACAAGTGTCACAGCTGAGATACAAACTGTTTCAACAATGATAATCAAGTTTGTGCCCATATTGAAATATAAACTATATACTGAGATACAATTTGACTGAGATAACATTATTTTCCAGAAATGAGATATTATACAATTATTGCTGTTTTTTGAGGTCAATACGATGACTTAGCCACCTTCGGAGTACATGTACAATATTTTCTGATCCCGAAGTGTCTAAATCATCGTATTCTCAAAAAACAGCAATAACTTTTATTTTATGATTAAATGATGGCACACTCCTACAAGACTGTTTTTGCTTTACAGTAATTGAAAGTTTTAACGAGACATTTCAACAAGAACACATTGTAACAGAAAAAACAGAACAGGAATAATTCAATATGTTGACCTGCAATGATTGTATAATATTGACCTGGAAGGTCACGTACAGGTCAATATAACGTAGTATTTTTCCAACATTGTTGAGTCTCAGCCAAACAGAGAGAGGGAAATAATACTTAGTAATAAAACTTAATACTGAGGGACGTGTCAGCAGTTGTCCATACTAGACACCCGCTGTTTTCCTTTAGGAGATCTTTGACAGCCTCTGTCACTATATTAACTGAGATATAATTTATACTGAGGGTCTTACCAGCAGTTGTTGATACTAGATGACCCGCTCTTGTCCTTTAGGAGTTCTGTGACAGCTTCTGTCAGTTTGCTGGACATACAATTCCACACCGTCTTTCCCACGTGGACCAGGACTCCGCTGTTAGAATCAGTCTGTCTCCTAAGTCAGAAAACATGCAATAGTTGGAGTCTTACATATTGGATAAAAAGATGCGGAGTCCTAGTAAATCGAAGTGGTGATCCTTAAAAAATTCAGTTCTAACAATCCATGGGCTAGTCCATGCGCGGCTAATTCTTTATTTAAGATTTTATGATTTTTTCTGTGTATCATGGATAAACTTCGGGGAAATTCAAAAGGACCCCCCTGGAATTTACACGGTTAAAAAATGTATATACTAAAGCAACAAAAAAGTCACCTTGGTCCCCCCCCCCCCCCCCCCCCCGGAAAACGCTGACCCCCTGGTGAACATGAATATGTGTAAAATGGGTATGACAAGTGAAAGATTTGAGGCAATAGTAGTCATAGACTAACCCTCCCCTTTATTTTCTTGATCCTCAATAAGATTTACCCTTTCGTTGATTACGCGGAAGTCAATAGGAATTTACCCTGAAAATATTTCTGATCAGTTTGACAATGTGTAACTGGTGTCTTTTTTATTTGAGATTTTATCATTTGTTTCCTGTGTAATATGAATAATTATAATGATAAACTTTGAAGAAATTCAGAAGTTCAAAGTACATATCCCTACGAATTGAGGGAACATTTTTTTGTAAGCTATTTCAATTACTAGTACGTAAGTGCTGATATTCAGAGCCTGGAGACCAGAATACATTGAAAAAAAATTTTAGCATGGACTTCCAAATGTTAAATATGAAAAATCAGCGCTGGGATTTCTGCATGTGCCTGTTTGGTTTTGGTTTGTGACGTTTGTTTAGATTAGTCCTTTTCATTTATCGAATTATGAAACAATTATTTTGTTTTAGAAGATCTGAATGAGGGAGGTCTAGTTCATTGTTTTAATTAAATACTTACTTAAACAATTTACCCGTATAAACCTCGCCTAGGCAAAGGCACACTGAAAAATAAATTCAGACTCCAAATAAATAAATTAATTTACAACATTTAGATGATAATTTCCCACGCTGTCTTAGCCATGTACCGATTGAAGCATGTAAAAGTCTGAATTTTATTTGCTTAATTGTTGCATATGCTAAAGTAAAAATTATCACTGAAAATAAGCTATAATCCTAATTATAATCAAACTTTCGGGTGAGTAAACAATGCAAATATCCTATTTCATTTCTTAACCAACAAAAAGTTTACGAATTTACAACATTTTATGTATATGCCTGCACCTTTATACATGTAATTCTGTACAAATTAATATAGCCTTTCTGGTAAGACAGATATCACCGTACTTTGAATGAAAGGTTAAAATTTACGTAACTTATCATTCAATAAAATTAATATAACTTATTTCAATAACTTTAGATCAAATAAATAGCACCTGTCCTTAATTATTTTGATCATTAAAATAATTAAAGATAAAATCCTACCTGCTATGAAGAGAATAATTCCTTTGGTCTCCATCACTGTAATTATATATCACAGCTGTGGTTCTGTAGGGATGTCTGCTGTTAGCAGGACACGCCCACTTGCCACGCCCCCTAAAAGAATACAATCTATAATCTCGCCATATATACTCCAAACCTTAGGTTTCTCATTTAATATTTAAATTTCAAAAAAGTTAAATCATGACGTTGAAGAGATCTCTATCAATCAGATTAAAAGTCACTAATATTTGTACCCCCCACCACAGGTTAATATAAATATAATCCATTTTAATGGAAGTATAATTGATACCTAGAAATGACCCTCTTTTAGTGAACTAAATGTACCCACAGCTGTAACGTCCACCCCCCCCCCCCCCTCAGTCCCAATGTGCAGTGCCTTAATTTGAATCAAGTCTTAAATCAGTCTTCAAACTCTTAGTCTCCTCTTACACCCCAGAGAGGTGATTTTCTTGTATAATAGTGAATATGGGAAAAAATCATTGCGTTAAACTCCAGGTTTGCTGTGGCTTCATAAATGTAAATTATTAATAAACAGTTTGGGCATGAAACAGGATTATGCTAATTTCCCCATGTAAAGAGCAGCTAACAAAACAATTATCAAAAGCCCAGGATATGCTTTCCCCATTTCTTCATCTTCAGTGAATGATGAAACCTAATTTATTATACACAAATAAGGCCCAAAGTAGATTTAGACCCTTTTCACTGCTTTGGCAAAAATTTAAATAGTTTTCTAGCATTTATAACTGCTGTCTTGCATTGATAAACACTGTCAAGGTTTTCTGATGCAAAGAATGCATTTTCAAGTTATTTAAATGGAAAAACCAAAATATTTTCATATTCATCTTTCATTCCACAACCAGAAGTTTGTGATGAGACAGTAGCTCTACAGGTTGTTGAATGTAAAAATCTCTTCAATATTTTACAGGATAAGTTCATTAGTAAAATGGTTTGCCTGCATTTACCAGTCTTAAGTTATTAATCAATATCATTCTAATACTTAGATTATTATACTGTTAGTTTTATTTTCACATTACTTAAAATTAAAAAAAAAAAAAATGTAAATGTTGTTTATTTCCAACAAAATAAAAATACAAATTCATTCCACACAAATGAAATGACAAAATTCTTAAAAGTATTTAAGATATCATGATTTATGAAATATATTCAGAAATATTTCGTTAGATGTCTTCATTCATGAATGGTCTTCATTGTGTCACATGACTTGTCACATAATCTAGGCTCCTCCACAGTCAATTCTCCTATAACAACAATTGATACAAATGATGGATCCACCCCCGGGAATGACCCAGGCTCAGGAGGGTCAGGTAAACAGTCTGATGGTTGTATCCGCCCCACAGGAGAACACCCAGGGCTGGCTGGGGTGGAACACACAGTCTAAAACCCCCAGACCCTGGGAAAGGGCGTGACCCTTCAGGATCTTCACCGGCACAATCAAGGGGTTCTTCAACAAGTCACTGAAAAAAATAATCGTAGGCTCTGTAAAGATTATCACAAATTGATTTTCTATAATGTTTTAAAATCCTACAGATTGAGTATGTAAATCTTTTATGAAACATTCCTTTCCCTCATTTCTTAAAAAATCATACATGTAAATCCCTTATTTTAAAATAATCACCATAATTTCAGCTAAGAAGAAAAATATATCCATGTATGTACCAAATATTTTCCTATTTCAAAGCATATGCGGTTGTGAACCACATCGCCTAAATGTTTATTTTATGCAGTTTATACTATGTATTTAATGATTTAATTATATCTTGGGATCAGTCACTCACTTGTAAACCATTCCGTGACACACAATGACCGTTCCATCATCAGAAGCCGAGGCAAACAGTGGGTATTTTCTGTGAAAGTTAACCGCTCGGACAGCCTGCTTATGGTGTCTGAAATATACAAAGCAGCGAATGTGTTCATTTTTCAAGATCCTTATATGTAAATACAAAATACATAAAAAATGGAAAGTCATGAATGATTACTGAATTCTGTAGAAAATTGTTGAGGGTGTTCACAAAACGGAAAACTAACCTGAGAGTTTGGTAAGGTTTCATGGAAAGGTCAAGGTCAAACCATGAGAGACGGCAATCATAGCTCCCTACTATAACATTGTCACCTAGGCAACAGAATAAAATGTTCAAGGTCAAACTATGAGAGAAGAAAATGATAACTTCCTACTATAACCCTGCCACCTGGATAACAAACATTTAAGGTCAAATCATGTATTTTTGTAAACTTGACTGTGCATCTTCTTAACACTTATCTTGTTGAATATATTGTCATTAATAGTCTTACTCTAAAGTATTTAATCACATTGGACATACAAAAACACAACCAATCTTACTTCCTGAGTGGACTGTCATACTGGACACCCATTTACAGTTACTTATCTTACCTCCTGATTGGATGGTTATTTTTGGACATTACTTACAAAAACACAACCAATCTTACCTCCTGAATGAACAGTCATACTGGACACCCATTTACAGTTAGTCATCAGTTTCTTTGATAACTCTTGCTTCAGTAAGTTATAAACTCTAACATAGCGCTGTGTCTGCAAAATATATTTATACACTGCAGAGCAAGGAGTATACAAAAGTATACAGATATTTCGTTCACCCATAACAGTTGCAATGATGTACTTTTATCAAATACTCTTGTTTTCTTCTTTAGTCACTGTTGAATTTAGAGCTGAAAGTCAGACTATTCTTTCAACATCTCATTCTTTTTATAAATGACAGAATTTGAGCTAAAAATAGTAATATTTTTAGACGTCTGTGTTTTAGTTGCTTCAATACTTACATGTGTACAACTACAAACATAAATATTCTATCTATCTGTCTTTCTATGTATCTGTTGATCTAAGTGTCTCTCTTTTCATTTGTCTATCTGTCTGTCTGTTTGTGATATTGTTACATATTTTACTTACAGCCACAAACAGGAATGGCCTGATGGGGTGGAAAAGAACACATTGAACTAGACCTTTAGACTTTGTAAATGGATTCTGAAAGAAACACAATTCATTTTTAGATTTGGAAGCAAGATATTGTATTTGTCCAGAATATTAAAAAGAAAAAGATTGACAAATAAAATTCAGATATCTTTAATTTACCTGTGAGCGACGTCTTGAGAGCTGATGTATGAGCACAGATTGACTGTCTCCTTTTGGCATTACTGAGGCAAAGTAATCTCCCCTTCCATGCCATGTGACCTGGGATACATCCTGTTAAAACACGATAACAATTGAAAAAAGCAGACTGTGAAACAGGTCACTTTATATTCTTTCTGGAATTCAATAACACTGTATCTACATTATAAAATGTTCATCTTATTACCAACATACATGTAACTTAACAACAGGAAATTTTTTATATTGTGACAAAAAAACCAATCATTCAATCAACAAAGAATTGAATAACTAGCTTACCTTTGCATGCTGTAGAGTAAATCTGATTCCCTTCTCATATCTCTTGTCTGAGGGGTCAATGACAGACCAATCCACATACAGCTTTTTACCTACAAGTAAAGAAAGCAATGATACAAACTAAATTATACGGGGTGACTCTATCTCAAAAAGAGGTTCTCCTATACTCAGCTGTCCTATCACCTGTGATATTGATCAAGTTTTCTTACTCTACATGAATGCATTGTTAGGAAAATTTTTTTGTATTTAGTTTTTTTTCATAAGGACTCAGATAATATGAAGACGTTTCACCCTTGATACTACAATATGACCCCTTTCCACTTTCTGCACCTTGCATGATAAACCTTGTTATCGATACACCAATGAAACTGTAAACCATTGAGACACAAAACCTTTACAGATGTCTTCCTCTTTATAAGGTGACTTTACAATCTATTTACAAAAGTAATCATATACCCATTTTATAAAAACAAATATTATTTCTGACAACATTTATTATAATGTGTCAGTTTGAAATCCAAAATACCCCTCGACATTCCTAGTTTATCTAGATTATATCTACCTGTTGTATCTTCCTCAGAAGCGGGGGGTGAGTTGATTATGTTGTCGGTGTTGATGGTCACCATTTTGTCTCCCAGTCCAGGATTAATTAGAAGCACACTCAATCCCCTGTAATAAAGATTTCATCTTGTACTTTGTGCTTCACAGGAAAAGGTCTGAGCCACACTTGTAACATACTCCAAACAAAATAAATCCTTATTTTCTCCATTTCTTTAAATCTGTATGTAAACTAGGAAGGTCAGTATATATACAGTACTTACACTGCCACAGCAACAAGACTGACGTCAGGATTGGGGTTCCAGGCCACACATTTAGCACAGCTAGAGTTCCCGGTGTTGTCCTTCTCCATGGAAACCGACTTCATACATCGCCCCGTCGCCACTTCCCAGAATCTCACTGTTCCATCGTCACTTCCTGTTTGGTGAAAAATCAAATGTAACAGGATGGAATGTAATGTGTCAAAACGCTTTATGACACAATGTAATGAAAAAAATATTGTACAGAAGAATAAAATGAAGTCAAAATGTGGTGCAGAACAATGCATGTGATTGCATTCATGCTATCAAAGTAATTTCTTCGGCCTAATGTAATGATGCCAAAGTGTAGCATGGCACAATAATAATTTAAAATGAATTGTTTGACAAAAAGTAATGACATTTGGAAAAAAGAATTATTATCACAGTGGGACCCTCAAATGAATAAGACTATTGTTACGCACAGGAACCATTAACTTCAAAAAAGTGGATAGTATGCAATATAATGCTATCACAATATCTCAAGATTAAGAATACCATAATAATAATTTATCTTAATAGTGGTTGGGGACAAATAACAAAGAACCCTAAGAGTGTGAGTGTGTGTTGACATTACCTGACACTAGCCACTGTCCAGTGGGGTCCACAGAAATGGTTCGTACAATGTCATTGTGACCTTTAAATATCTATAAATAGATTAAAGTGAATGTAGTAAAAATACAGTCACTGCAAGATCAAAATATTTTTAAAATGAGAAGTCTAAACTAACTCCCAGTCTATTTAAAATGACATTGGTAAAAAATACTAACAATAACGAATTAATTAGGACACTTACATTAATTTTAGTACTGACAGTAACTTATACAACACAAAAAAAAATAGGTTAACAACAGCCTAGATACCAGAATTAGTCACTAATAGTGACCAGTTACTAAGGAGTATCAATCAGATACTTGATAATAGGCTTTGATATTAGGAAAGAAAACCTTCAACAAACCTGATATGCTTTCTTTGATATTTTATTTCATGTATGTTAATTGTTGTATTCATGACTATATGCCAATGTATGATGGTGTTGTCAATAAATGAATTGAATAGGCAGTATGAGATACATGTACTTACAATAGCTTGTGAAGTGGGAAATGGCTGAAGATCTCTTGGTTTTGGTAATTTAGGAATCAAATCTTCAGGATTTATGTTCATCTAAATATATAGAATTATCCTGTTATTACATTTGAAAAATATATCTTTCTAAATTAAATAGGAAAATAAATACATATCAAAATCCTCACACATGAATAAGAAAGCACTTCAACAGAAAGTAATTATGAAAAACACACTTTGCAAGTAAAACATAAAAGTATAACTTTTTAAAAGTACCTTGACTTTTGGTTTGCGGGGACACAGGTATAAATCAAGGCATCTTTCGAATCTCTCGTTAATGAAGCGTTTGTAAGCGGGCACAAGTCGTAGGCTGCTGTACTTCTGAGGTAAAAAGTTCATCCTTCTCTCCTCTGGTTCCATGTTCATCCACTTCTCCTCCTACAAACAGACAGACAGACAGAAAGTCAATAGGACAGACAGACAAACAGTCAGACCATTTAACACAGAGAATCACACAGACAGTTTGACTACATCATTCTTCAATGTCTTATTAAGAAGCCATTATATAAAAGTTCATTTTTCCTCTAAGGGCTTTCTGGATAAGCACTTTGGTTGGGAGTTACATTGATAAGTACTCTACTAGGGATCAGTATGATTTTGACCTCCTCCTGTTCAGTATGTACTGTTATTTGGAGTAACACAACTCCATCCTTACCTCCTCCTTGCTCAGTAAGTACTCTGGTGGGGGGTTGTAAGACTCTGCGTGACCGGGGAGGGGGGCTTTAGGGGCTGGTAGATGGGCCCTGTATCTTCTGGTTATTTCAGGCTAAAAATAAACCCCACAAAAATCATGTACGTCACATACACATCATTAAATTTAAAAGTCAACAAAGCTCTTGTTAATCAATCATTGTTTTAATTAAACCTCCTCATCGTCCTTCCAGAGCATGTAATAATTCTGTTCCTCCTCTTCCCCTGTCTTGGGTTTTGTGGGTTTCATCCAACCCATCTTCAGAGCATGCACCATTTGTCCTACCTGATAAAAGGATCATGATTCTGTGAGTGAATGCCATCTAACAGATTAACAGACTGTTTTTATTTATGGTTAATGTAAATGTTTCAATTACAGAAATGATAGCAAATAAACAAATAAATGTTTATGTCCATAGCATTGAAATTGAAATTTTTACTGTTTATTCATGACGTCATCTTTTAAAAATATGTACTTCGTTAAATCATTTCAATCTTAGTGTTGTAGGAAATTACCGGTAGGCTGGACTGAGGACATCTGCTTAGAAAGCTTAGTGGTTAGAGCACCTGACTAGTAATGCAGGGGTCATGGGTTTGATTCCTGGTCCAGCCATACCGTATATCAGGAATTTTCCGCGTGTATCCAATTTCCGCTTTGTTCGCGACGAGTTCTGAATCGCGGAAAATGAAACAGCGTAAATTTAATACAAAGTTTTTTTCTTGTAGTAGATTTATTTTTTAATGCTTATATCGTAAAGGGTAGAAATAGCGGGATCAGAGGACAAGCGCAAGATACCGGTAATAACAGTGGCGTAGAGCCCTTTACGCTAAAACGCAAATGAATACACAGATTTTTCACCAAAAATAAAAAATAAAGAAAAAAATGTCGTAAGTTCAATAAAAGATTAAAATAAAATAAATTATATTAAAAGATATTTTTAATCCTTACCTGCTTAATAGATTAAAAGAATATATTCAACTTCTATCCAAAATTTTTGATACAGTGTTCATATTTCGTGTACATAATGTTTTGTTTTTTTTTAAATTTTGAGGACGAATTTCATAGTTGTGTCAATTCAAGCAAAAGCAAATAATACCAAACTACATGTATATATTTTGACATAATTTTTTTACATAATCTCTTTAAACCAAAGGTAACTGCTGTACTAGTACTTAACATGTTATTTCAAAACAATTGATTTTAAAATGTAACAAATGGAGAACATTCATTTTTTTGTTGTTGATATACTTGTATATATAATTCACTTTGTGTTTAAAAAATGATTAAAAAGCATTTTCAACTGAGAAATAATTTTCATAAAAACTACTATTCAACATTTTTCAATGTTTCCCTGCCATCCATAATAAATTCTCTTTCGTCAGTAAATTTCAAAATAGCTTTTTTGTAATATAATTAAAAAGTTGCTACAAATATTGAGAGAAAAAGTTTGAAAAAATTAGCCAATTTTACGAAAAAGCAAAGATGTTCTTGTGAAAAATTATTTTGAAAATATCAGTTAAAGCATCCTCACAAAGTTAAGGTTTTTTTTAACGCCCTATATTACAAGATTTTTTGGAAAATTTATTGATAAAAGGAAAACAAGAAATGCTTTCAGAAAAAGGAAATTTGGGGAGTTGTAAGTATTGTCAAAACTCGGCAGGTTTTGTTAATATTTAGCATTATAAAAGCAGAACTACGATACTAAAAATTGAACTATTTTATGGTAGTTTTCAAATGTATAAAAACCTTAAAATGCATGAGCTTCCGGGGGCTTCGCCCCCTGGGCCCTAAAGGCGGCCCCCAGACCCCTTGCCTTTCTGAATACAGTAAATAATTTGCTAGTTACGCCACTGTGTATAAGCCCTTCTTGTTTGTTTACTAATTGACAAGCTAGCTAATTATATGGGTCACGATCCTTGCGAGAAGCTATTAAACTAATTATACCTAAAGAGCTTTGGTCAGTTTAAAAAAAAAAATGACCTATGATTGTTTAAATCTTAGAATAATAATATCTGGGTTTATTCTACCTACTCCCACTTTTTGAAAATCATGTAGAAAAAGGTAAGATTTTATGTGGGAATAGGTGGAATTTTGTGTAAACAAATAATTGACTATGTTCTTAAATTTAGGTATTAAGTTGCTTTTTTTGTAAGATCTTTTTATTATTTCGAAAATTGAATGATTAAAATATTTTCTCATAGATGTATAATATTATTTTCTGTCTTAAAATGTACAAAATACAGGTAAATCTAAACATCTATTGTTATTTGCAAGTGGGAATAGCTGGAATTGAGATTTTTAAAAAGTGGGAATAGCTAGAAGACACCAATATCTGTAGTTTTGATTGTTAGTACGCAACACAGGTGTGTAAAAAATTGAAAAATGTACAACTTTTAAATCATTTTTTTCAAAGGCAAAAAAATACACAATTTCTCACCCGTACGAAGTAGCTTAAGCTGAATGAATTTACATTTTAAATCCACTTCCTTCATAGGCTTAAACAATTGTTAATAATATATAATCACTGGGACTTTGAAATAGTGAAAATTTGATTCGCGTAAATTTAATATACTGATTTAGGTTCTGATTCGCGGAAAAAACATGACGCGGAAAAAACCTGATATACGGTATGTTTTCATTATATATGTATTTATAAATTTTCAATTATGTATGTGTACTCATTCCCCCTTTCCATACTACAGTGTGATCAATATACAGTGGAATTTAAACCTCATCATTCATGTTTTGAGCTTTATTTAAATCTTGTTGGTTATATATACCTTGAGTTTTTCCCACTTGGAGGGGATGAAGCTTCTCTTGTGTTGGGGATGGTTTGTTACTGGATGAATCATCGTCTCGTGAGTGAAAAAATCAATCCAGGGCTGAAAAAGGAATATAAAAAATGAATATAATTTCTGAAAATTCAAGATAACGCTACAACGCTACTGTACAAAAACTGAGTCTTTTTGGTTTTTTTTAATTTATATGAAATAATCAATATTTGTTAAACCAGTAAATTTTGAGTGAACAAGTTAATAGACTAACAAAACCATATTAAGAATTTCTGTACAAAAATAAGTTCTTCATTTCTTTAACACAAACAGGCTATGCATACAACAGCTTTGTTTTGATTATTTTGGCTAGTTATTCGGGATGTGCAAATCATTTTAGATTTTCTATCAGATTCAGGTCCTCTTTTCCCAGAACAACATTCTGTCCCGTCATTTTGTTTGTCACTGTTCGCCTAAAAACAAAAGATGCAAGTCTATAAACTATAAGTATTTAAACATAAAAATTCTTAAAATTGGAAAATTATACGAGGAATGACCAGCTGCCTTCACAGATAGGAAAAGGTTTTTATTTACCATACATATATTAACATGTATTCAACATGTATTCATCATTGAAGATAAAATGCAAAATAATTAAATAATAAGTTTAGGTTTGTGACATCAAAATACAAAACTTTGTGAGAATGTGCTGAGATTTTAAATACATGTAAGTAGTCTGTCTACAACTTTTCCATTACAAATGTACTAAAAATTAAGTATACTTTATATCACATACATCTATGTCTTTAAATTACTTACCAGTAATTTGGGTTGTCCATTTTGTTAAGGAATTCATCCAACTGATCCCCTTTTTTTGGTTTCAAGAGACGATTTCCCTCGATGTCATATCCAATGTGTGGATATTCTCTGTACCACTCCAGTGGAATATTCCCCACTGTATTCCTGATATCCTAAATTAATCCACAAAATGAAAAGTGATACCTTAATCAGCCAATCAAAATTATATATGAGGTTCCAACAAGGGTCATAGGTGCAAGCATCATTTTTAACATAGAAATTCAAACTGATATTTTTTAAATATGTTCATAGATAAAAACTAAAACAAACCTGAAAATAATTAGATGGAATTTCGTAATCGTAACATGTTTTTGTCCGCCATTTTTTGACAGGCTGTTGTTTAAATAACGTCGATAACTTCTAAGATTTTACGTTTCCGAGTTACGTGTTGGTTAGTGTAAGAAGAACAATCACTTGCCGTAGACAATTTTTCATTTGTTCTGATTATTAACTACTTTTGCCATTTATTTACCTTATCTGGAACACGCTTTGATTTAATTTTTGATGACATATTTATCCAAACAACACGTGGATCTACACCGGAAATAAACATAAGAATATAAATTTAAAAATAACTGAACGGATTCACTAAAAACGAATTTCAGAACTTATTAAAATAAATTGCAGCAATCAAAATACAGCTATTTTTATTAATGAAACATATCCAAATTTACAACAGCTTGCTTTTAATTTTGAATAAAAGTAAAATGAAATGCAGAATTTCATTAAAATGTCGATAAACATTATACAGTCAAAGGGAGATCACTCTTAATCCTATCATAGAAGTGAAAGACAGACCCAGTTGGTAAGTCATCCTTTCTAAACTAAAGTTATATGGAAATTAAATCAATTCAGTGCATTTTCCCTCTCTTTTCCCATCTGAAATGATCTTATATATTTACCGAATTGATGAAATTCTTTTAACAATTTAGGTTTAAGGTATTAATTTTCAATTCAGTCTGTGAAGGTTACAGTTTATTAATTTTTGGCAAAAAATATATGAATTTACTTAAAAATATAACAAATAGTATAGTCATGCAAGTTTAAAAGTTCACAAAAGTCACACAGACCTCTAAAAACATCAAATGTTGGATCAGGTGCCAAAAACAAACCCCCTGTTGACTGGTCACATGGTTGTCATTTTAAAATTAAAATGAGATAAACCCTAGTCTCAAATAGAAGCCTAATATTTTCCAATTAATAGTTCCCTTAAGAACCTAGATAAATTCCTGATTCAAGAAACATAATATCATGGTTTAAATTAAAAAAAATTAATGATTTAATTTCTTTAAGTAAATAAACCAACAATTTCAAAATCATGTTTATTATTGAAATAAAATCTAATTCATAATTTACCATTTACATGTATTTTTCTTTCTTGTGCTTTTTAATATAAAATTGCTAATTTAACCTTAAGGCTAATCTCTGTTGAGATTCTGCTGGGCTAGATATTTGGACTGACGCCCATTTAATTCTGAGATTCATCTTTAGACCTATGAACATGATGAAGTGTAGAATTACTTGAAAGTGACTATCATATTATCTAAATATTAATTCTTTTGTTTTGATTTATACAGGAAAGAAAAAAATGTCTGATCACTCTTTGTCTGAATACCTCAACACAGCATTGGAAGTGGCCCAGAAAGCAGGAGAGGTGAGTTAATTAAGGACGTTCGATCCTGATATTTTGAGCGTATTTCGCGCAGGTCCTTTATTCATAAAATTAAGCATCATTTTTAGATTCTATCAATAAAACTGAATTCTACAATGCAAATTAAACTATATTAAATGAAAAAACCGCGATTAAATTCCATTCAAGTAGAATTAAGGTAGGGACTATATTTTGTGGCGGAAGGCTTTTTAGACGAAAATGATCAGTTTTTTCCATTTGAACTATAACAGTACTGTTAATTTTGGATACCTATTTTTCCATGCTGGTTGCACACAAATCTGTTTTTTGCAGTGAAATATGTTATGCTGGTTCTGAAATATCTATTAAATTATTTCTTATGAATTCTATCAACAAAGCGTGACAAATATAGTAAATATATTGTGAAAATGAAAAAAGACCTATTTTAACGTAAAATTCACACTTTTTTAGTAATATCTGAAAATGTACATCATATACCCCCACTTTTGATTTTCTCTCTCTAAATATTCAAGATAACTTTGACCTATTTGCTTAAAATCAGAAAAAGTTTAAGACTTTAAAATCATTTTCTTGCTTATTATATTTTCAATGAAAGAAAATAACATTTTATTAGTGCAGAAAGGTCAAATAATTGATTATGCGATTCAATTTGAAACTTTTTCTTGGTCACAATTTTTAAGTGTCTTTTTTTTAACAGACTTAGAGTTCATTTTGTTTTATGCTTTAATTGGATAAAAATATCAGGAGGGAAAATCAGATGTAATTTTTAATTAAGACACAAAGTTCAGTGCAGAAAGGTCATATTAAATGTACTGTAGCGCTAAAAGAAGCATATTGACCCCCATTTTTTTATTTAAATTTTAATTAAGCCATGTATGTAGAAACTAAAAATATACTTGGCAAAAAAAGTTTAAGACTTTAAATATCAGGATCGAACGTCGTTAAAGATCTTCAAAGATGCATGTGCTCTATATAACATGGCCCAGAAAGCAGGAGAGGTGAGTATTACATATCTACAAAGATGTGTACTGTATAATATGGCACACTGAAAGTGGATGTGAAAGCCGGAAAGATGCGGTTATATTAAAAATATATCTACAAAGTTAAGCATCATGATCATATTATTAATTCCAGTTAAGTGTGCCGTTTCAGATTACATCATAATCTTTTCTGACTGATGCACCCAGTGTAAACAATTCACATCCCTGCAGTGTGATTAGTGTGATTAGTCATGCAACTCAATTTATCAACATTGACGGGAAATAGTCATTAGCAGAAGCAACCAATCAGGGATAAGAAGAAACTTCAAGTTATAAAGCTTGGGGTTAGAAGCTGTGTACTATTTAATTATTTTGAGTGCAGCTGTCATCATAGGTTGTGAGATAATGAAAAAAGGCACACTTTACTGGAATTGATAATATATCCCAACATGCAGTACAGAAAGTGGCTCAGAAAACAAAGGAGATAAGAATTTATTACATTTTTACCTGTGAAATACTGTAATTTATTCATTGAATAAAAATGATATCCTGTCACACTGTGAAAGGATATCAAAATGATATCCTGTCACAGTGTGATGAAAATCATGATCATATTATTAATTCCAGTTAAGTGTGCTTTTTAAAAAAATCTTCCTTGACCTAATGCAAGATAGATGAAAATAAATAAACCACACTGACCGCAAATAAAACTGTTAAAATTACCAAAATTATGTTGCTAAATCCATGCTTACAGTGTTTTCACCTCACATAGCTATGACGTCTAAATTTATAAACTATGCGGTAAGGAGGCCTATGTACTAATTACAAAAAGACAGAGGCTGAAAAAATCAAAGAATTTTATTTTAAAAATGTAATAAACAGAAAATGGCAATGTTTTTACTGGAATATGAATATATTCACTCATGAGTACAGAAAGTTTCAGATATTTTCACTCGTGCTTCGCACTGTGAAAATATGAGAGATGAAGGCAGAGAGAGAGAAATAAATTCACTTCAGTGGAAACATAATTGAATATCCTCTATGTATTATGTGAGAGATGAAGGCAGAGAAAGAGAAATTAAATTCACTTCAGTGGATTCTTCATTTGGTAGATGTTCTTACTGTGAGAACATAGAATGAGTCTAGTTCCTTTATATCTGTTAGTAGCGGGTTGGTGATGATTTGTATAACTACTTGTATTAACCACAGACATACTTCATCTAGTCTGATATCGGTGATATTTGATTCTTCAGTACAGCAGGTATCTTTTTGCTGATTGACAGGTCGTCAAAGATGCATTTTACAAAGATAAAGATCAGAAAACAAAAGAATCGTACGCAGATATTGTCACGGAAACCGACCAAGCTGTAGAGAAAATGATCATCTCTTTACTTCAGGACAAATACCCATCTCATAAGTAAGTATTGTAAACTGATCAAATCTTTACTTCAGGAAAAATACCTATTAACTGCAGTAAAAGTACCACTCTCATAAGTAAGCATTGTAAAAAGCATAATACTCCTTACTGAGAATTGTCAAAAAAGCAAACTTCTTAGTAGCAGGGACCTATATACTTAGTATATAGGTCCCTGTTAGTAGGTATTGTACCAGTTTTTAACTCATGAAAAAATGATGATCTAACTTGTCTGTAAAAGAAGTGAAAACATCCAACTTAATTGTGTGAAAGGGTTGTAAAAGAAATAAGCCGTGTTTAACATGACAGACTACATACATAAATCTTACTGTAGGAGTATTTTACTCGTACAGTTTTGTATTAAGTTTTTCTAAATTATCTAACTCATCATACTCTACTTGAGTTGACTAAAATAAATCAGTCTGTAATTTGATTCCATGGTTTTTTAATACCAGGTTTATTGGGGAGGAATCCACAGCAGAAGGGAAGAAAGTAGAATGGACCGACACACCAACCTGGATTATTGATCCAATTGATGGAACAGCCAACTTTGTACACAACATTCCTCAGACCTGTGTTTGTATTGGTCTGTCTATTAACAGAGAGGTGAGTAACATTGATGGAACGGCCAACGTTTTACACAACATTCCACAGACCTGTGTTTGTATTTTTCTGTCTATTAAGAGAGAGGTAAGTTACATTGATGGAACAGCCAACTTTGTACACAACATTCCCCAGACCTGTGTTTGTATTGGTCTGTCCATTAAGAAATAGTTAAGTTACATTGATGGAACAGCCAACTTTGTACACAACATTCCTAATTGCTAAAACCTTTGTATGTATAAGTTTGTCCATTAAAGCTACTAAAGGATACAATAATTTACAAAAATTGTATCTCAAAACTCATAAAATTTCTCTGAAGGAATATGAGGCTGCACTGTTTTTCTTATTCCTTATGCATCTGTTCAATTCATTTGACTGCATGACTATTTTCCTTATATCTTATTTAACAAGTGTTACAGTACTGGGGTACATTTTTTGTGTTATATATCACAGATGGTGGTAGGGGTTGTACATCTTCCTGTAACAGGACAGACGTACTCAGCATCCAGAGGGGGCGGAGCTTATTGTAACAAACAGAAAATAACAGTCTCCAAGGTCAAAGGTCAGTGTATGTTAATTGTCACCCTTATCTTTAGAAAAAGTATTCTTTGAAAACGTAAAGTATGAAGGTGCATTTTAATCAATTTGAAGCTGCACTGTTCTCAAGGATAAAGTTTCCCTTATTCATTAGTATTTCATAGAACAAATTCTACTTCATGGAGGGAAAAAAATTCAAAATTCTAGTTTTAATACCCCTACACAGTCTTTTACTTTTGTAATTTTGCTGTTTAACTTTTCCATTTTTTTCTAGATCTTAAGAAGTCCGTTATTATAACTGAGGCTGGGAATTCTAGAGATTCACAGATACTGTCAACAAAGATGAAGAATGTCCACAAAGTGGTGGAGGCCTCACATGGGTAGGTAGTAGTTGTTTCATCAGATATTGTGTACAATTCACAGGGTAAGAGTAGCCTTGTCAGCATTGTCTATCGAGGATATACATGGATACTCTGTATATTATTTTTTGTGCATCTTTAGGGTACGTATGCTGGGTTCTGTATGGCTACTCTGTTAATTATTTTTGTTCACTTTAGGGTACGTATGCTGGGTTCTGCCGCTGTCAATATGTGTATGGTTGCTTCAGGAAGTGGGGAGGCCTATTTTGAGTATGGCATTCACATCTGGGACTTTGCTGCAGCTGGGATAATATTTACTGAAGCAGGGGGCCTCTTGTTGGACCCTTCAGGTACCTCAACACATTCTGTTTTATTTATAACTATCCAATGACCCTTCAGGTAACATCAACACAATCTGTTTTACTCCTAACTATCCAATGACCCCTCAATTACCTCAATACATTCTGTTTTACTTCTGACTATCCAATGACCCCTCAGGTACCTCAATACATTCTGTTTTACTCCTAACTATCCAATGACCCCTCAGGTAACATCAACACATTCTGTTTTACCCCTAACTATCCAATGACTCCTCAGGTACCTCAACACATTCTGTTTTACTCCTAACTATCCAATGACCCCTCAGGTACCTCAATACATTCTGTTTTACTCCTAACTATCCAATGACCCCTCAGGTACCTCAATACATTCTGTTTTACTCCTAACTATCCAATGACCCCTCAGGTACCTCAACACATTCTGTTTTACTCCTAACTATCCAATGACCCTTCAGGTAATGTCAACACATTCTGTTTTTCTCCTAACTATCTAATGACCCCTGAGGTAACTTAAACACATTGTTTACTCATAGCATCTTTTCAGGTACCTCCTACATTTTATGCTACCTTTTCATTCAACATGTAATAAATATGTCTCAAGAGTTAAAGAGGCTGGGGGGGGGGGGGGGGTGCCAGCCATTTTTAGACTATTTCAATCTCCTTTAAAAGAAAAGCTCCATATAACAGGTCTGGACGATTTCTAAATAAGGAAGTCAAGAACGATAACTGTGAATTGCTATTAATACACGGAATAAACAAGGCGCTAGCCCTTCTGACCAATCAGATAACAGTATTTAGACAAACCCATGAGGAAATAAATAAAACACGTGGTTTATAAGTTTTTTGCTTAAAAGATTTTTTTAAAACAAACTTTTTGTAAACTTTATGCGCATTTGGGAATAATATAATATTTATGACAATTCTACCCTGAACAAACACGACTTGAAAGCTTATAATATGTTTTAAGTAAAAAAAATCTGTCACTAGAGGTAGCAATCCCAAAAGTTTAACTTACGTTAAAAATTTGATATAAATAAGGAAAATTTTCAGTTTTTAGAGCCTGACATAAAAATCTTATCGAATAGATATCAGTCTTTATTAATTTTTTGAGTGTCTTTTTTTACAAAATAGTCAATGCAGTTTCTGATATGCGAGGTAAGACATTGGGATAAAACGCATTCATGTATACATGTAATTACGATACTTAGTTATTCTCTTTTCTCCACGTTATACGTGTACACCTTTCCTTATGCCCATATAAAGTCTGCATAGCTTAGTATTCGGCGCTCATGAAACCCGTGATGATTGAAACTACATGTATATGTGAATAGTCCATATGATTAACACTTTCATGAGTTGATCTATACACGTGGAATTTAGGCATTGTCGATGAAAATCGGATGGTTAAACAAAATTATATTTACCAACATATAATTTATTCTGGTAAATGTTATAATTGAACTTGATAGGAATTTGCTGGTGCTATCCCTCAGTACTAATTCAACGATTACATTCTATCGTGCATATTTATTTTCTTTAGCGGGATAAAATCAAGGTTGTTCACGGTAAATATGTGGGGAATACCTTATTCTTCAAAAGTTTTCATATTACTTCTACAAATGTTTTGTTTAAAAAATCTTTTTAGGGAAAAAAACAAAAGCACATGTTATCTTTTTAGCTCACCTGAGCCGAAGGCTCAAGTGAGCTTTTCTGATCACATTTTGTCCGTCGTCCGTCCGTCTGTCTGTCTGTCTGTCCGTCTGTCCGTCTGTAAACTTTTCACATTTTCGACTTCTTCTCAAGAACCACTGGGCCAATTTTGATCAAACTTGGTACAAAGCATCCTTGGGTGAAGAGGAATTTAAATTGTTAAAATGAAGGGACATATCCCCTCGCAAGGGGAGATAATCAAGAAAAGACAAAAATAGGGTGGGGTCATTAAAAAATCTTCTTCTCAAGAACCACTGGACCAGAAAAGCTGAAACTTATGTGAAAGCATTCTAGGGTAGTGTAGATTCTAAATTGTTCAAATTATGACCCCCGGGGGAAGGGCGGGGCCACAATGGGGAATCAAAGTTTTACATAGAAATATATAGGAAAAATCTTTGAAAATCTTCTTCTCAAGAACTACTGGGCCAGAAAAGCTGAAACTTATGTGAAAGCATCCTAGGGTAGTTTAGATATTAAATTGTTCAAATCATGACCCCCGGGGGAAGGGCGGGGCCACAATGGGGAATCAAAGTTTTACATAGAAATATATAGGAAAAATCTTTGAAAATCTTCTTCTCAAGAACTACTGGGCCAGAAAAGCTGAAACTTATGTGGAAACATCCTGGGATAGCGTAGATTCTAAATTGTTCAAATTATGACCCCCGGGGGAAGGGCGGGGCCACAATGGGGAATCAAAGTTTTACATAGAAATATATAGGAAAAATCTTTGAAAATCTTCTTCTCAAGAACTACTGGGCCAGAAAAGCTGAAACTTATGTGAAAGCATCCTAGGGTAGTGTAGATATTAAATTGTTCAAATCATGACCCCCGGGGGAAGGGCGGGGCCACAATGGGGAATCAAAGTTTTACATAGAAATATATAGGAAAAATCTTTGAAAATCTTCTTCTCAAGAACCACTGGGCCAGAAAAGCTGAAACTTATGTGGAAGCATCCTGGTATAGTGTAGATTCTAAATTAAATCATGACCCCGGGGGAAGGGTGGGGCCACAATTGGTAATCAAAGTTTTACATAGAAATATATTGGATAAATCTTTGAAAATCTTCTTCTCAAGAACCACCGGGCCAGAAAAGTTGAAACTTATTTGGAAGCATTCTTGGGTAATGTAGATTTTGAATTGTTCAAATCATGACCCCCCAGGGGAAGGGTGGAGCCACAATGGGGGGATCAAAGTTTTACATAAAAATATATAGGAAAAATCTTTGAAAATCTTCTTCTCAAGAACCACCGGGCCAGAAAAGCTGAAACTTATTTGCACATGGAAGGATCCTGGGGTAGTTGATTTCAAAAATGTCTTAATTATGATCAGTGGGGTAGGGTGGGGATACATAATGTATTACAAGGGGGAAATCTGGTAAAGTACGGAATGGTCAAAGCTTCTCAGGTGAGCGATGTGGCCCATGGGCCTCTTGTTGTTCTTTTAAAATATGTTTTGGGGTGTGTAAAAATGCTGTTGTCTGATTGGACAGAAAAATAATTATGTGTAGCAAATGTACATTTATAGCAACTTTCGGTTATCGTTCTTGACTTCCATATTTGGAAATCGTCCAGACCTGTATAAAGATATACAAAAATGATCAAATTTTTAAACTAAAAAGTATGAATTTTTTCTTTGCCATATGATAGTTGATAGCTAAAGATACCGTAGCTAAAAAAATGAGTTAAATCTGGTGGTTAATTTGGGATTAATTTGTTGACCCACCAGTCTCCTTAAAAGGTCCCTCAGGTTACTCAGTCTTCTTGTTTCTTTTTTATTGATCACATGACAACATTTGATTACTTTCACTTTTGTTATAGGGAGAGATGTTGATTTCCTGAGCAGACAGGTGTTAGCTGCCTGTAATCAATCCATCGCGGACCAGTTAATTCCTTTACTCACACACATAGAATTTGAACGAGACTAGCACAACCAATTTTTAGTTTTAAATAATACATGATCTCTAGCTTAATTTTGTGTTGATATGTATGTCTTTATGAATGTTTAATTAGTATTTATCAACAATGATCAAGTGCAATAATAATTTGTTAGAGCTATACCTGTATATGTAATAAATTTCAAAATCTTCATCCAGATTTCTGTGAATTTAATTCTAAATATTAATGTAATTTTGACAAAGAACTGGAGTATGCATGTCTTCTTAAATTGCCACTGTGGAGGAGCCCAGCTCTGGGGCCATAAAACTAAGACGAGGTCCTTTTTAGCCGGGCTTATTGCTCAAAGAGCAATTGCCGCCTTATGTGATCCTGTTCAACACAGGATGTCGACCCCATAGTCGCCATTTTAAAGTTACGTGCAAAAATATAGTTCTTACTCTCAACCGCTTTTGAGATAATGCAAACGCTAAATAAAGCAACAAAAATGATACGAAGTTTCATCTATATAAATAAACATTAGTAGTAATGACTCTGAAAACATCAGTCCTAAGTCAAAGAACATACCGGTACATGTAGTTCATTAGCGTAAGGATTTTTGATAATCAGTGGTAGCGTAGTTCTCTACACATACGAGGTAAAGTAGGAGAGGGAACCAGACTGGCCTGTTTGTTTACATTAAGCTGCGGTACCAGATTAATTCTGATTCTGACAAAATCGGACCGTGGTACTAGGATTGAAAAACTCACTGTCAGTGTTGTCTTATCATTTATATTGATAGTTTTAAAATAATTCATTCTACTCTGTAAATTCATTCTACTCTGTAAATGAGCCCGGCTATCTGTACTTCTGAGTACTTTGATTTATCTTAGTCTCACTTTTACCAAAGGAATTAATTATAGTAGAAAAGTAAGACTCAGATCAAAGGGAGTTTGTCTTATGGCCCTAAAGCATGGCCTAAAGACCATAAATTGAGACAATTTCAAATGCATTTACACAATGTAATTTATAAGTAACTCTAACTAAGTCTGAAAGACCTGAACAGGTGCCAGGTCTTAAAAGTAATAGAATAGCATGAGTTTTATCTAAATTGATGTATGAACACCTTATCCCCAGCTTAAACATGTTAAGCTTATGTCCCAGTGGGTGCAGATCTGTAGCTCACTGATCTCTAAAAATTGGGATGGACAACAAAATGGCTACAGTACCAAATGCAGTGTTAGTGTATGTATTTTAAAAGAATATGACTGTTACCTTTGAAATGGACAGTTAGAAACCATTTATAAGCAATTTCTAAATTCAAGTACACATCATATTTTTGTGTATGATTTAATACTAATAAATCTTATTTTAAGTAAGTGTATAAGTAGTCAGACAAAAGTAAAAACACAAAATTAGGACACATGTACAGCAGTAATATGAAAGGGGAATGATATCATTGAATTATAAATTAAGTTATAAGCACAATTCAGTAGAGATGGCAACACTTGTGAAACCATAAGTTTGTCTCCTATGATCACTGACTGCTAACTTTAACCACACAACACTGACGTCTACAGTTGATAATACTGGATTGGAAATATCAGGTGGCTGACACAGACTCAAGCATAAAGAAAATCACATTGCACTGTTCCCACATAAGAGCTCTGTTTTGATTGGTTGACAGCTGTTTGTGTTGATCTCAGCTATTGGCTTTCAGCGTGTTGTTCTCTTCTGTCAGTGCCAGAAGGCGTTTTGCCAGCTGTGAGTTGTGTTGCTTGAGATATCGAATCATGTCTGCCTGCCTCTCCAAAACCTGGTCCGAATAACTATCATCTCTGTAGAGAAAGAATGGATTATAAAACAGTGTGTTAGATACCCCTAACCCTAACCTGGTCAGAGTAACTGTCATAAAATTAAAAGCAAATGCGATTCAGATTTCTAATAATTCATTGTGTAAAGAAACATACTGTTTTGTTCATGATTACTTTTGCCTTCTTGTTTTATCTTTATTATTAATTTCTAAATTTCTTTATTTTTACTTCATTTATTTTTGCAGGCTTATTAAAGTAAATAAAGCAGCTTGAAGATGGCATATTCTCTAGGTCTTCCATATGATATTATTAATTAATGATGGAAATAACGCCATTTTATTTTTCTCTGTCTAGTGAAGTGACACTGATCATGATTTGACTTACTTGAATCCTATTTCGGATCTGACAGTTTTGTACTTGTTTCTCTGTACAGTGACACTGATATGACCTATACTTACTTGACTCCTATTTCGTAGGTGACATTGTTTTGTAATTGTAGACTTACTTGACTCCTATTTCGTAGGTGACATTGTTTTGTAATTGTAGACTTACTTGAATCCTATTTCATAGGTGACATTGTTTTGTAATTGTAGACTTACTTGAATCCTATTTCGTAGGTGACATTGTTTAATTGTAGACTTACTTGAATCCTATTTCGGAGGTGACATTGTTTTATTGTAGACTTACTTGAATCCTATTTCAGAGGTGACATTGTTTTGTAATTGTAGACTTACTTGAATCCTATTTCAGAGGGGACATTGTTTTGTAATTGTAGGCCTACTGTAGGCCTACTTGAATCCTACTTTGGAGTTGACATTGTTTTGTAATTGTAGACTTACTTGAACCCTATTTCGGAGTTGACATTGTTTTGTAATTGTAGACTTACTTGAATCCTATTACGGAGTTGACATTGTTTTGTAATTGTAGACTTACTTGAATCCAATCTCGGAGGTGACACTGTTTTGAAGGAAGCTGTTCATCATGTCCTCTCTAACCACATCGGGTCCTATTTGGCTTTTGTTAAAGTTTACAGACATCACTACAAGTAGAAAGAAGCATGTCAAACATCATCGTTCCAAGCCACAAGTTTTGTGTTTATTCCATTTCCACAAACAAATGGACAATTAACCCATGGCTTGCAACGATGGTCAAACATACTCTTCACAAAAATAGTTTTCTTTAAAATCAATTACATGTATAGAAAAAACATGTATTTAAAGTTAATTTATAGAATAGGCATGAAATTTTAATGTTCTTCAAAATTCTTGCCCAGACATACTGTGCATTTAAATTTTTATGCATAAGTACCCGAGTATATAAGAATTACTAACTTATGACTGTCTGAAATTTTTAATCAAGTCTTAGACTGGTCCTGGGATCAGGACAAACCTAACAACAAACCTTTACTAGCAATAAAAAAGTAAAATTTGATTTCTTCCCATTCATGAGGTTGAAAGTTTAAGCCCACGTGTAATTAAAAGGTTTCATTCAAATTACATTATCATTCACAGCCCTGACACTTACTAAAACTTACCCACATACCACACTAGGACAACTAAGATGGCAGCCATTTCTAACACTTACTAAAACTTACCCATATACCACACTAGGACAACTAAGATGGCAGCCATTTCTAACAGTTACTAAAACTTACCCATATACCACACTAGGACAACTAAGATGGCAGCCATTTCTACTGATATTCCAATCTGAAGACCCAGTCTCTGGTCCTTATTATTGTTTTCTAGATTACCGTACAGACACAGAACAATCACCAGGATGGCATTCGCTGAATAAAAGAGAGATTGAACTGCACGTAAATTAAAAGAAATTATTAGTGCTAAGGCGTAACAAAAAAATATGTTTGTTTACGGTTACCCGACCGACCCTAATTCAATCGCCGACCCAAACTGTTTTTTCGTCATAAAATTCGGCCCTAGCTTTCTCAACTATGAACTTTTTTAATATTAGTTTTTACAGTTTTTTGCCCCAATATTTGGACTGGTCACTTTTAACTTCGGACTAATAACTTTATTGTTGTTACAAGCCCGTGGGTAAGTACTTGATTTTTTTTTAATTGCACACCCCTGAGTTGTAAGGCAGTTGGCAAGAAAGATAATATTGTCTACCACCCATATTACAAGCCCAAACAAAATTAAGGCACGGTACATGGTAAAACTGTTTTGTAATTCAACCAATTCATGTGAATTTGTGTATAAAAAAAATTCAATAAAATAAAAAAAAAATCCTACCTACCGACTCTATTTTATTTCAGCATGTAACAGTAAACAAAGTTATTTTTTTGTTTGGCCTAATTAATAAAATGAAAAAAAGTCAATTCTTTGAAGACTACAAATTGTTAGTTGAAAGAGTCAATATAATTACAAAGATTGGAGAAGAAATGCCATACTGTAAATGTACGAGGGTCATTCAAAAAATACGTAGACAATGCTTCTCATCGTCATATGATTATTACAAGATTATAGATCAACACATTTTCGTAAACATAAACATTTATTTTGTCGAAGTGTGAAGTTTCATTCCATTTGATTTAACAGAACTCACGTTAGCCAAAATTAAAAGCAACATGTCTTGTTACCACGGAGCACGGTTAAGCAATATTATAACGTCAAACACTACGCTGAGAAAGTTTGTCAAAAGTATACACATTTTTGTTATTTCAAACACGGTTTGTTGCGTCTTCTCCATTCAAAACACATATCCACAATACTTAACACCTGGTTTGCTAACAATTGTACAATTATAGCTTGAATTAGAGTGTTATTGTTTTCAAATTCTTTGATTTACCATGTAACTTTAATATTTCTGCAACATTGAAGCACACATCACGTTCAATGACGTTCCTAACTCTTTTGACAATATTTTTAATTTAAACCTGTTTCTTTGCAGACAATCCATCGTCCGATTCAAACTCGCTACCACTCAAAAATTGTATTTTCAACTTAATACAAATACACAGATTTTTTTTTCATACAGATCCTGATTTATAAGGATTTTTTAAGCTTGTAGAAAAAGTTTCCTGAATGTAAAGTCTAATTTTATTGCTACTTGCTGCTCCGTGACGTCCTCCAACGTCACGGTTTTTTGCCTTTTTTAATCAAGTCCATATGTATTTAGAAGCTGATATCTTTTAAATGGAACGAGATATTACATAACCTGATTTCATTTTAATTAATACAGCAATACTTTATTTAAACATGTAAATTTTATTTCGTTTCAGCTCCATTTATTAGAGGTATAGCTGTAAATACTATAAAGTGAAAATTAGAAAATTACTCAATTTTGACGGTGCTCCGTGACCCCATTTTTGCTGTTCTAAATCCTTGGTAATTTTAATAAATATGAGGATACATTCCAATTTTTTTACTCAAATTATTTGAATCTGTTGTTAAAATATTTGTACCAAATCTGGATATAATATGACGTTAAATAAAAAAGTTAGGACAAAAGTCTACGAACTTTTTGAATGACCCTCGTACAATATTTGACATGTATGATATTTGGCAGAAATTGATTTTTTCCACAACTTAGCATATAGGTCTGATTTAGCGCTATCTGAATGCATTAGACATAAAACATTTTACTTGATTTAGCAGACTATGCTTTCCACCATAATCGCTAAATAGAATAGAACTCTAAATGTTATACTGTGTGTGTACATAATTTTGCCTATTCAAAATTTAGCGCAATCAATGGATACTGAGTTGTTGGCATAATCATGAATTAGTGCTACACATTTTTGTACTGTTTATTCTACTTACACTGTATAAATTTTTTTTTTACTAGTATTCATGAATTAGCGCATTGTTGTTTGCACTTAATCTGATAAAATATGAAGCCCGCTATTTTAAGTACACATATAGTATATTTACAGTAATTAGGGTTTTCCACAGAAAACATCCTACATATTTCTTCAAATTAAGTTAAACGTGAGAAATTTCAGTAAACTGAACAGAAAGACCTCTAAAGCACTCTGTAAGACTACCATTACTTAGGCACACGCTCATGTTTACCAGGTAAGTATGCACACGTTCATAGGTCAATTTTTGTTTAACAATGAATCTCACCTGCTGAGTTGACCAGTAATGGAGCTCGACGAATGTGACGAGTTTTTCTGTAAAACTCCAGGTAACCCAGCTTCCTATTTTTGTTGTGTTGGACTCGATAGAAGAAATCAAACAGTAGAATCACGAACCACAGCCCCCCATGTATATAGCATAATACTGAAAGGTCGGTACACACATTCTCAGTACATACCCCTCTTAAAGGAATCACAAACACACATACTTCTACGACAATCTGTCAAAATAGAAAAAAACACATACTTCTACGACAATCTGTAAATGTTAAAGAGTATATGATTTCATTAGCATCATCATATTAATCAAGATTACAAAGAAATGGAGTTGACAATACTTTTTAATTAATTTACACATAAAGAAATTTCTAACATAAAACTTGTCTCTAACAATTTCATATGCATAAAACAACAATATTTTGCAATAATTTTTTTTTATTAAATTAAATAATTATTAAAATTTTTTCACATTGCATTGTATTAGTGTGTATTACAATATAACGGACCTCTAGAGAATCTCAGTGTGTATAATATAAACTTTTCTATACACATTGTGCTGTAATAATTTGATGAATCTCTATTTAATTTAATAGTCTCTATGTAATCTGAACATTTCTTTACCATGTATACTCAGTGTGAGCTGGTATATTATATAAAACATCTCTAATACACAGTGTCCTGTATTGAACTCCATATGTTACATCTCTACTTATATTATGCACTGTAAATGTGTTGATACACTGATGTATAGCTTATGATGATAATCTTACAATGATAAGAATCTCCAGCCCTGCCGCCCACGTTGTGTAGATTTTTCTGTATGGTGGATCAATGCTGGCAGAGAGGGTGGGGGACTCGGAGAGGAGATCCTCCCGGTCACTATCCTGTACACTGCTGTGGTCATGGAAGAAATAGCCCTGAAAATATAAAGAGAATAAAACTTATGTCACAGAATTTACAATTCACTGTCTTCCGGTCACTGACCTGAACACTACTGTGGTCATGGAAGAAATAGCCCTGAAAATATAAAGAGAGATTAAACTAGTGTCACTATTCTGTACACTGCTCTGGTCATGGAAGAAATAGCCCTGAAAATATAAAAAGAGACTAAAGCTTGTGTCACAGAATTTACAATTCTTTGTCTCCAAGACACCTTCCAGTACACTACTGTGGTCATGGAAGAAATAGCCCTAAAAGGTGAAAAGATACACTAAAACTAATGTCACACTCCCACTGCTCTCAGTCACCTTCCTAGACACTGCAGTGCTAGAGGAGAAAGTAAACCTGAAAAGGTAAAGAAAGAGGTAAAATTAGTGTCCCAGCATCTACAGTTCACTGCTCTTTAGAGCAGTTTATTATGACAGAAAGTAAAAGTAACCTAGGCATTTTACATTCTAATACGGAATTATAATGCGCCCCCCCCCCCCCCCAATTTATAATTCATTAGCAGCTGTTTTAACTAGTAGAAAAACCCTGAGGTTTTGGTATTCTGTCCCCTTTACTGTCTTAAAGAGTGTGTTTGGACTATTATTAGTCTAAAATAGAATCATTAGTTGACAGATCCAGGGTGGTGAGTCAGTAAAATACGGGAAAACATAACGAAAACAGAGGTTAAAGCAAGGAAGGGGTCCAAAATGTTGTCCTCCCTTGTGTAACTGTTGTTTTAGAATTACTGTCCATGTCTTTTTAAATAAATAATCATTACAGCTAAACTTGTTCAGTTCGAACACAGATATTGTGATTAACGGAAATAGCAAAGTTTTCTTGTGTAATGGGAGAGGAGAAAATGCAGCGGACCACACCAGGATTCGAACCCGGGCCCCCTGAAACTCTGGCCAGGTGCTCTACCAACTGAGCTATCCAGCCCCCGGCCATCAAATCTGGCTGACTGTCACATTACTCCCTCCATAAAGACTTTTGCCCTCCAAAGACCCCGGCCAACCCAGGCTCATCCCTAGCAGGTTGAATCTGGTTGACAGGTTTTCCACCTATCAAATCCACAAATCAAGGGCATGGCACAGAACCAAATGTAACAGGAGAGGAGAAAATGCAGCGGACCAGACCGGGATTTGAACCTGGCTCCATGAAACTCTGGTCAGGTGCTCTACCAACTGAGCTATCCAGCCACCAGTGATCGAATCTGGCTGACTGCCACACTTGGATCCCCGGCAATATAAATTTAACGAATTTCTTATTACTGATATTGCGAAAAAATTTCATAGGTCCTAGTGATTTTGTTATAACGCACTGCCAGAATCAGTTAGAAACGCCCAGACACTTAACGCTTTCATAAGACAGCTTAAAACACATCTTTTCCGCTCCTATTATGTTGAGTAACTGGAGGTATTAACAATCAAAAAACATTGGATATATTGAGTAGGAAGTGGTGCTAAAATGTGATATTTTTAAGTTTTTACTTTCTGCTATGTTTTTTTCATGTAAACTTTATAACCTAATTTTTAATCGTTCTTAAAATTTTCTATTTTAAAGTAATATAAATTTTTAATTACAAACTCATCGAAACTTGTATTAAGTAGCCTTAATCTTATTTTATGTTATATCTGTGCTTAATTAATTCTGATAGTCTTATTAGAATTTTAAATATATAATTGTCTATGTTATTCTTAGGTAGAGTTATTGTTTTTAATTTCGATTTGAAACACTGTATTGTATTTGCTATATCTTGTTTGTTGTAAAGCACTCTTGAACATGTCTATGAAAAAAGTGCTATATAAATCTGGTAAAATAAAATAAATAAATAAATAACCAAGTTTCACTGTACAGTGATTTTTCTACACTCAATTTAGGTCTGAATACGCGGGTATGTTAAGGCAGCACATGGACCAGAATTCGGCGAATTAACACTTTTTTATAATTATGTAACACTAATAAATCGGAAAAGTCAAGAATAAAACTTTTGTTATAATTATCCATTCTATAGACTTCAATGGGACTTATACTACATGAAGCACTTCACCACGACGTCACCACGTGACGTCTATAATTAGAAAATATGCCTTAATGAAAAAGTGAAAAGTTCAACACTACCCCGGGGATAATTAATTTCCATTTGTAATAATAATTATGTAAAAACATCTCTGTACCTTGAAAAGTGCTGCTAGAATCGTACTGTCCTATCATAGAAATAATTATTCAACACTTTCGGACGAAATCTTCCAAAAATTTATACATTTTGTTCATAACATCGAAAAAAATGCATTAATTCCCGTAAACCATACGATTCTAGCAGCAAATTCCAAAAACAATAGAATAAGAATTTTAGATAGAAACAAAAACTAAGTTTCAAAGTGTACGGCGTAGTGTTGAACTTTTGCATCTTATTTGTTACGAACGACAGAGGAAAGGCTGATCGGCAAGTAAACACCCTCCCTGCTTTAATTTTACGAAGAATTTGTAGAAGTATATTACCATACCTTATTCATACGCTTTATTCCCACATGAATCACACATGATATTCATTCTAAATGCTTTTAAACTCCGATTTCTTGTGTTTGTTTACAAGAATTCTCATTACATTTCACTTTCTCTCTGCTACTGCATGATCAACAGTTATGACGTCACGGGTTTGGTATTTAACCCCTGTGATAACTACAGAGACCCAGAAACAACAAAATTCTGTTTGTACTATGCCTCTGCATATTTTGATTAATTTTTTACGACCTCATATCAATCTTAGATATAGATTATAAGAAATTGTTATCTCTTAACTTCATGTCATATAGCTTACTATGACGTCATATCTTATAGGCAAGTAGAATATTTGTTTGTAACCTTAACCTTCCTGTGTATCTGCCCTTTCCCCTCTCAAAAATTACTATTTTTTTTCCCAATTTTCAACTGTTTTTTTCCCAAAATCAAAATGTATTGTTTTGGTTATATTGAATTTTCTATGTACGACTTATCTAAAATGGAACGCTATTGTTTTTGGTCATTTGGAATTTATAATGGCGAAAAACAACTGTTTATTTGTGTGTTTGCATGACTTGGAAAAACACATCGATCATGTGGATGTCAAACTTGTGTGTCAATACATCGTAAGAAATTTAATATGCATGTGAATCGGTTAAACATAGCTTTTTTTGTAAATTGCAAGTACTAGTAGTTCTACAACAAGCTTCCTTGATTTCATGAAAATTAAACTGTTTCTTCATCCTGCAGATACTAGAATTGCAGAGAAATACAGCAATGCATGCTTGTAAAATAAATCATGTCAAGATTATTCCATCTCCAATTCGAGCAATAAAAAGAAATCCTGAATGATTTTTCTCAGTTATGTCTACCATTATGGCAAAAAATGGAATATGGGACAATCATTATGAACAAAAATGAAAGAAAATTAAAAATGTAGAACTGTGTCTAGGTCTATTTTCAGTATTTTGTTGAAGAAATTTTGTAGCAAATAAATTTAATAAATGATATTACATTTACCAGTCTAGTCGAACCTTCAAACGGGGGTAAACGGAAATAGGAAAACCGTACCTTCAAACGGGGGTGCGGCGCATGCGCAGACACTAAAAAAGTGCCGTTTTTCATGGAAAAATGTGTGGTCCACAAAATATGCTCGTGCAAAGTGATGGATTATTTCGTAGCTTTGTATGTACTCAAATTTGGTAGATTAAAGATGTTTAAAGAGATTGTATTGCGAAAAAGTATATGTTTATTGCAAAAATCGAGAATTTTTCTCTCCCAAAGTTAGCGTATTCTGTGCCTTGACCTCCACGCTTGATACAACTAGATTTTTTATTCATAATTTAATTAAACAGATGAATAAACAAACAATTGTTTGTTTAAAGTTGAACTACATATAATCCCCTTCCCCGGTATTAAAAATCTTGTGTAATTAGCATGTTGTTTATTATTTTTCGACACTTTCTTGTGTGTTTGAGGGTATACCCCCGTCTGAGGGTTCGACTAGATTGTTTACTTTCCTCGTCAATATGAAGGTTAATTACAATCTTATTGTTTTTCCCAATTTGACACAAATGTCGACAATTTTTCGCAATTGAAAAGGCCCAGGCACCTTTTAAAAATTGTAGAAAAATCACTGCTGTACATGCCGGGAACTAGCCTCTGTGCTTTTGTCAAAAGTGGATTGACCTAGTCCGACTACTAGGACTATTCTCATGTATTCAGAATTTTTTCTTTGTGTAAAATCTAATTAATTTCTAGTTTAGAACGTAATATATAAAATAAATGAAATATAAAATTGTAAAATACCCCAGTTTGACGCGAGTCCGTTCCCAAACTGACCATGGTTCAAACCGGATATAAAATATATGATCTAGTATACAGAATCTTACAACAAAACATTAAATTCCGGATATCAATGATTTTGTTAAACTATTGTTCTTGTTCTGAAAAAGCAAAGTGTATACAGGTACATAATATCAGGTTTATATATAACTCCTCTTTTAAGACTCTGATAAATAATAATGCATTTTTTAACCCTTGTAAAGCATTTTTAAAATAAAAAATCGGGTTCGAACTCCTACTTTCATTTTATAGCATATTCCTCTGGCACGCATTTACCACGCAACATTTCCTGAGACAGATTTATCAGTGAACGGTCGCCCAAACACATGAAACAGACCTTGTATTTGTTGTGAAAGTCAGGTATGTATTTGATTATACCACATGAGTTTGCAGTTTATGTAGTACCATAATCCTGTTCTGGTTATTAAAATCTGAGCTAACTGCAGAACTGTAGCTCTCCGAAAAAATATATATTGATAGACCGGAGAGCTACAGTGCCACCCATTGAAAAAAACTGTATATTTATTGCGCACATAAAAGTGCGCTGTTTCTTGATTTATTTCTCCCATGTTTTTAAAACTGTCATCTCAAAATATTACTAACCTTGTGCATGTTGTGTTCCTAACATATTCTTTCACTGTTTCCACAACAAAACATTCCTTATAATTGTTGTTAATAGACCTCCTGGCCCTGAAATTAAAATCATCAAAAATTTCGCCTATTTACACTGCCGTTTTGGTTTTCAGGATAATTCGGTCCAACGAGCTTCGTACAGATGTAAACTATGAAAGTAATCGATAGAGGATTAAGGACTTTATTAAAATCTGTTTTTTGCAATTGAGGTAAGAATTTGGAAGAATTAATCCAGAACCGAGCGCACTTTTCTGTGTGCAATAAATATACAATTTTTTCAATGGGTGGCACTGTAGCTCTCCGGTCTATCAATTAATATATATTTTTTCAGAGAGCTACAGTTCTGCAGCTAAGCTAACATCATGAAGATCCTCAAGAACCACAGGCACCTGAATTTTTATTAGTAAGTTGCTAAAAAAGCCAAATATCGCAAAATTCTACCCCCTCTATATAATAGAGGAGGTAGAATTTTTCGATATTAATAGAGGAGGTAGAATTTTTAGATATTTCAAAAAATACTGAATTATCTCAGGGTCGATTTTCTTCATATGTTTTTAATCTAGTTTGATTTTCTCACTTGGCTTACCGTAGCATCCTCAATAACCTGTTTTATCAGTCTAACAATCATAGTTTGACACTTGCGTTCATGGAACAAGCCATTACAAGTTAGAAAAGAGTTTGAAAGATTACGATAGGACGGTACATGTAATTGGTACGAAATTTTGTCAGATTTTCACAAGTTCCTCTGTCAACATTTACCGGTCATTTGGGGGGACACAGAACGCAAAGTAATTGGTCCTTGGTTGTTTTTATCGGTCTTGACGACAGGACTGAAAAGATTTCAAGAACTCTGTACTTCTAATCCTAAAAATCAATTTGAGGATAGTGT
>NW_026941021.1:0-13091 GCF_032062105.1 Saccostrea cuccullata
AATTACATCTAAAAGACAATAAAGAGTACATGTGAATACAATACATAGGTCCAGCTAATGTACTGCCTTGTTAGGATGTAATGAATTCAAAGTATTATTTTAAACCGTGTTATTCAAAAAAAGGTTTTGATCAAAAGTAAACAAAACTAACAAAGATAAAACCCTGATTTTCTTTCTAGACAAACCAAAAGATATAAAACAATAAAGCGATGCTACATTTACAGTGGCTGCAAGGTTGTTGTTGACAACATAGCGATTTTGTTTTGTTATTTCATATTATATATATATTTTTTTGTAATTTATCGATTTTGCTATACGAAAAAATAAGCAATGCCAATGTTTTAAACTAAATGAGACATACAGAATATTTCAGATAATGTTATTAAACAACTTAGGATAAATGATTTTCTTTCGATACGTGGAAATGTAATTTATTACCCATCTATGCATGTTTTATCTGAAGAATTAAGCAGACATTGAGATTTGATTCTATTTAAATTTATAATAAATATAAGATTGGATTGATTGATTGTATATTGTTTAACGTCCCTCTTGAGAATTTTTCACTCATATGGAGACGTCACCGTATGTCGGTGAAGGGCTTCAAATTTAGACCTATACTCGGCACTCAGGGCCATTGAGCAGTGACGGTTCTTTATCGTGCCAGCGCCTACCGTGACACGGGGCCTACGTTCTTAAGGCCATATCCGAAAGACCAGTGACTTTCACTTCTGATGCAGAGCGCTTGGCGAAGGAATAGTCGCTACCAATTTTTACGTCTTAGGTAGGACGCGGCGCCGGAAACGAGAATCGAACCCGGGCCTCCCGATAACGAAGCGAATGCTCTACCACTAGGCTACCGTGAACGGTAATACAAGATTGGAAGAGTAAATTTAAAAAAAAAAAAACATGACTGAAAATTATTGCCATTTTTCAGTTTGTAAATATATAACATCAGGTACTATTTTGCCTTTTTTTTCAATTTATAGTTAATAAACAAATAAAGTATATTAATAAATCAATAAATATTGATTAAAATAAAGTAAGTATGAAGGTTAACTATTACTTTTTAATGTAAACCTGAAAATCATGTATTTATTCACCGACAGAATGTTTATGTATGAGGTCATTATTTTCAGGTGAAGTTCAACATTTCTTGTATAGAAGAGAAAAGTGTTTAAAAACTTTTTTTACATGTTTTAATGCAATCATCAATTCAATATTTAACTTTATGAATGACATTTTCTTCCTTTTACATGTAAAACAGTAAAAAAAAAACAAAAAAAAATTGTTTGTTTAACATATTAATTTTCCGAAAAATCTTTTTACAATAATATTCTCATGAAATGAGCGCGCACAGGATTAAAACTGCGAACGATTAAACCTGCTACACTTACGATCTTTCATCTTAAATGAACGATCACGCACGTTTTACCAACGTATTTTCTCTATTACTATGTCATCAAAAAAGTTAAATGAATTGTAATAATTAGGTGAAAAAACTTTCCGAAACAACAAACAATTATTTCTTATCCATTAAATTAGTTATGAATAGAAATATCAGTATAATAATGAAAAAAAAAATATTTGCGTTTTGTAGGAACAATACAATAAACTCTGATATGATAACTTTAATCTATTTCAACATTGCTTTTCAAGTGTCAACAAATATATTTTCACATAACAAAACAAGGAGATAAAAAGGAAAGAAGCCAGGTTACTTACGGTTAAACAAATGTAGAGGTTCATCATCTTCTCCCTTGGATTTGAAAATAGCTCGCTTAGAATTGCTGTATATATACCCTGCCCTGTTCATTACATTATATTTGGAAAATATATGAGAAGGGAAGTTTGTTAAAAGAATAAATGATAAAAAGAATAAATTACGTATAATGTTTCTAAAAAAACAGTGGACATCGTCACTAAGTGGTTTAATATTTCCAAATACGAAACCATCTGTTTCGTGTAGATTACAAACACGTTTCAAAAATAGCATTTCATGACAAATTAGTCTTCAGATCATTACAACATATGGACAATTTGTCCATTTTGTAATTTTGTAACCCACCTGAAATATGAAGCAAAAGAACTATTAAGAGTCAAAATCAGCAAGCATCGAGCATTGAATGGAAAGTCAAAATTTTATTTTTTCAAAAGCATTTGGTATATGAAAGATTTTGTCCTACCTAATGCTAAAACACAATTAAAATTTTTTTCGAACGTATGAAGGGACTGGTATCCAAGGAAATTCATTTCCTTAGCAACGGGCTCATAAATCCTTATGAAAATCAATGATTTTTAGACATTTTTCTATGAATATGTTTTCTGAACGTAATAAGATATGGTATTTTGGTTACTTTATTTGTTGAAAGATGGAATTACTTTATTCTTAAAAAATAGGAAAAACAAAATTTCTGTAGTGATATTGTTGCCATGACAACGGGAAAAGAACATGGCGTCAATGCTTATTAATTTTGAAAAGAATTACATATGTTTATCACCATATACACAAAATCTACAACCACTGCTGGAAAAATGAATGCTGTGATCTTGTTAGGGGTTATCTATATGTCATATCTATACAATAAAATTTGCAGGCAACTTTAGCAGAAAAAAGTTACAAATGGTTAAAATGTGTGAAAATCTGGCATTTATGAGTTTTTTTGAAGGGGTGGAGGTAAATTGAATACATGTACAGTGTCCATTATATTGGTCATATTGGTCTGATCAAAGCATACTCACAATTTTACTATTGTTGATAAATAAATGCACATTAAATTTCAAAAGGAATTCATATTCCTCACAAACGAAACTTGGAAATAAAAGAGGGGGGGGGGGGGTTATAGGAATCACCTTGTCACATATCCATATGTATGTAAAATTTTGACTTGTCCATTACATTTCAATGAAGCCCCACTGAAAGTTCAAACTTGATATTAAGATTGCTTATGATCTGGAGATGTGTCCAAAACTTGACCCAAGGTCATTTGAACAAGTTCAAGGTCATTGGTAGAAGAATAGTGCAATCTTTGCCCATTCTGTAATATTCTAATGAAAAGACTTGAAGTTTCATCTAGGGGATTATTATTTGAGCTGTGGGTTTGTCATGACCTTGACCAAAAATTCATTTGGACACGTTTGACCTTGACTCAACGATATAGCTTTTTCAAAGTCACTGCAGTAAAAGTGTTCTATTTATGAGTTTGGTACATTAACATATTTGACTTCGAATGAAGAGAAATTGTAAGTTTGTGTTCTACACAAAGGTTTTACTACCTATGACTTGAGTATATGTCATAGTCATTTGGGTATGTAAATCAGCAGTAGCAGAACGTTAAAAAAGTTTTAAATAAATATTTGGACCTTTTTTGTAATAAAAAAAACGATTTATGTTATACCAGGAGGGTTGATATCATTTTATGAGCTCGCTCATAATAATTCTAGTTTATGAGAGAGAGAGTCACTATGACAGATCACATAATTTTAATAAAAAACCATGTCAATCAGGCATGTAGCATCAGGTTTGGTTGGGGGGGGGGGGGGGGGGGGGGGTTAACATCCCCAACTCTTAACCCCCCCCCCCCCTTGAGTTTGGAGAATTTCTCCACTTTTTTCTTGCAGTTTTTTTTATGCCTACCCCACACCATGCACTTTCAAAAATGATACCATGTCTGTCAGAACAAATGACTGCAACCTTTGGTATTGAACCTACGATATATTCTCCTGCTGTCCTAATTAAAAAACAATATTGTAAGACAGCGAAGACCTCAGTAGCTACTGGTACCTAAAATAAAAATCTGGAAGGGCTATATATATATATATATATATATATATATATATATATATATATATATATATATATATATATATGACTGTCTAAACTTGAACTGACCTTAAAAGATATTTCATATTAATTACCCTAAATGGGTAATCTTTTGAATGGCATATATCGGAATTTTTGTTGTATTTATATATACGTAAAAACATTTTGAAAGAATGTAGAAATCAGAAGAGAATGATAAATATGAATATTTTTTATATAATACCTAGAGATACAAAACATAAATTTGAGGAACGTGTCATCTGACTTTAAATTAGCCCTCTTTCTTTTTTCTCACAAAAACATTTTGTCAGTTTCGAAATTAATTGATTGATCATTTAATATTGACCTCGTTTTAATTATGACACTTCGAAATGCAGAATATAAAGATATGTTTCAGATTCTTCCACTATCTAATTATGAATCTGCATGCCAAAAATTGATAGTTATTAGAATTACATCAACAAAAAAGCTAAAAGACAAACCAAGAATGTTACTTTTCGATTAAACATTTTTATTTGATCCACTTTAATGAATACACTGTATAATCTATGGATCTATTTTCTGGATCCTTGAGTCTCCAGTAACACTACCCACTCACTTCCAGCATCAATGGTCTGTACTGTAATAATGTATTCTCATAATCTGAAAAAAGTGATTAAATTAAAATGTAATAATATTATACAGCTTTGCTTCATATACTTGGAACCATTTCTAGTTGGGCTTGAGCAATGATACAAAGCGTGTTTATTGGAATCAATTAAATTCCAAGAAATCTCAATGGTTTATCATTTTATTTTTAAAAGTTAACGTTTTTACTAAATGTATTATTTTCTTGTTTTTCCTGTCCAATTCTATATAAGCTCATCCAATTCTGTTTCTTTCCGAGTTTGGCTTCAAAGTGCCGAATTTCATTCTATAAACAGAAGTTTACAACACAAAGTTGAGACCGTATTGATCTTAGATATTCTTTAAATTTAACAAGAGGCCCATGGGCCTTATAGGTCACCTGAGCATTATGCCACAACTTTCCAGTGATTGAATTTGATTCATGTTTTAATCCAGATGCTATGGCATTCACAATTTTGAAAGAGGCCCCATTGATCATCATAACAATACACTTGGCAGTTGCTTAGTTTGTTTACTTAATACCCATAGGCAGGGTAGGGGAACAAAAAATGCATTTCAAGTAATCAGTAATATTCAGCATGGTCAGTAATGCCCAAATCACACATGAACCCCTGACCCTTAGGCCTAGATCCACACATTGCACAATTTTTGAAAAGGCACCCTTGCTTTTCAAAAATATTTGATTAATACCAAGGAGCATATTTCGAACAATTCATCCAGTTTCAGTATATAAGTACAGCCGCCCCCCCCCCCCCTCCTTCATGGTACCCCTGACCCTGGGGCCTTGAAATTCACAATTCTGGAAGATTAGTACCCTTGCTCATCATAACTATATAGGTAGTTCATCTGCTTAATACCAAGGAGCAGATAAGAAAACTTTCAAAGATTCAATGTATTTTCACTATATAATCAATAGAGCCCCAGCCTATCACTAGAACCCCGGACCCTAGGGCCATAAAATTCACAAATTTGGAAGAGGTATTCTTGGTCATCATAACTTTGTAATTAGTTTATTTCATTCCTAGGAGCACAGAAGAAGATTTTCAAAGAATTCATGTATTTTCACTATATAATCTATAGAGCCCCCCCCCCCCCTACACCAGAACCCCTGACCCTGGGGCCATAAAATTCACAATTTTGGTAGAGGCACTCTTGCTCATCATAACTATGCACTTATTTAATTTATTTAATACCCAGGAGCAGAGAAGAAGATTTTCAAAGAATTCATGTATTTTCACTATATAATCTATAGACCCCCCCCCCCTTACACCAGAACCCCTGACCCTGGGGCCATAAAATTCACAATTTTGGTAGAGGCACTCTTGCTCATCATAACTATGCACTTAGTTAGTTTATTTAATACCCAGGAGCAGAGAAGAAGATTTTCAAAGAATTCATGTAATTTCACTATAAAATCTATAGAGCCCCTCCCTAACACCAGAACCCCTGTCCCTAGCGCCATAAAATTCACAATTTTGGTAGAGGCACTCTTGCTCATCATAACTATGCACTTAGTTAGTTTATTTAATACCCAGGAGCAGAGAAGAAGATTTTCAAAGAATTCATGTATTTTCACTATTATAATCTATAGAGTCCCACCCTTACACCAGAACCCCTGACCCTGGGGCCATAAAATTCACAATTTTGGTAGAGGCACTTCTTGCTCATCATAACTATGTACTTAGTAGGTTTATTTAATACCCAGTAGCAGAGAAGAAGATTTTCAAAGAAATAATGCATTTTCACTATATAGTTATTTGGCCCCGCCCTAGCACTAGAACCCATGACCCCGGGGCCATGAATTTCACAATTTTGATAGAGGACTCAATCTCATTACATTCATGCAAACAGTTTGACTGCTTAATGTCCAGGAGTAAAGAAGAAGATTTTTAAAGATTGCACTAATATTAGTGGTTTTTGCCCCACCCTCCAGGCTCCAGGGGGGCAGGGACCATGAAATTCATTTTTGTTCCCCTTTACCCATAGATGCTATATGCCAAATTTGGTTGAAATTGGTTCAGTGGTTTCAGAGAAGAAGCTGAAAATGTTCAAATGTTAACGCACGACGAACGACGACGGACGAAAAGTGATAGCAATAGGTCACCTGAGTTTACTCAGGTGACCTAAAAACTTGCAATGAAAAGGTCAACTGGTTCCATAAGTTTTGTCAACTTTCCAATACCCCCCCCCCCCTCCCAAGAAAAAATGGAGTATCGATATTCATTTCATAAATTTACGTGCTTTAAATCTATTGATGCTTATCATTTGAACCTAGTTGACCTAAATTAGTTCAGTGGTACCGGAGAAAATATTAGCTGAATATGAGTTTTCTTTTATTAGTAAACACTGGATGACATTAGCAAAAAGTTATTTTTTAAAATTAATTATTTTACTGCGGTACATATACAATTCAGTTACCACTAGTCCACTGCATAATACACTTTGTCTGTATTACAATACTTCCAAGGTAATCCCCTTTCCTAAACTAAAATATATTAAGTACAGAGTTAACCCCCTGCCCCTTTTTAATTTTTTTTACGGACGCCATAACAAAGGTCATTCCATTTTACAAATATTTCATATAGTGGTGGTTTTCATAAGTTCATAATTTTTCATGTAAAGAGCAGGTATTATCTTAAATGGTAAATAAAGATATCTACTAAACAAAAATTTTATTTACCCGACTATCAGTTATAATCATTATATCTTGTAACAGTGGTGAGTGACTTTGGTTACATACATTCCGTGAATACAACAAATTAAACAACAAAATTCAAATTAAACTTTATAATTTGGGATACAGTTATGTGACTGATCATGACCAAGTTTTTCACGTTAGGCCCGTAGATATAATCTAAGTTGGGGGGGGGGGGGTAATTTCATTTGCTCATATTATAGTTTAATATCGGCTATATTTTTTTGGGGGGGGGGCATACCACCCTCCTCCTGGTTCCTCAGGCCATGCATAATCTTTTTTGTTATAAAATACTAAAGTAATGCTAACATAATCAATCAGAATTAAATTAAAATGTGCAAAAACATTTGCCAAGTGTTAGATATTTTACTGCATGGTTAATTTATGCTATACATTCTTCAGTAACTTTTGTATGGTGAATTGTAAAAAATTCAATCACTCACCGTAATTAAGACTCATGAAAACGCCAAAACTAAGGCTCAGACTGCTCCAAATTTGTAATTTTTTGCTTGTCTTCTGTACATTCTTATTGAAAACAAGGTAAGCAAACTACCGTTTATTCCTCCTATGTTAGAGAGCTACACCGAAGGGAGGTAATTTGAAGCAAAAGTTACAGAAAATTATGGATTTAAATCAGTTATCATATATAAATGCTTTAGTTGCCTGCAGATTTTTTTCTTGATTCTTCTAGAAGAAATACTGTTTAATAAATGTTTTATGTTGATAAGCTTTAATGTGGTTGTAGATTTCTTATAAAGTACTTCAAATTTACTGTTTTTTAAAGCAAAATAAACCTCCAAAAACTAGGTATATTTATCAAAAGGTGAAGAGAATTTCAAAAATCAGCAGTTGCTAAAATAGAGTATATTTATATAAATAAAATAATAATTTAAAAAGCTTTTTTTAATGACTAGTAATAAAAAAGTATTTGTTTAACAATAAATTCAAATGTCATGATAAAGTACAAAACACGCTATCTGAAAGGCGCGTGGTTTCCATAGCAACAATGCGAAAAATTATTTTTTGCTTGCTTTTTTCTATCATACCCTTTGTTCTGAAAATTTATATATGAGTTTTAACCAAATCTGTTTCTATGCCACTTTCCACATTTTTTAACTAAATGCTCGATGCTTGCTGATTTTGACTCTTAAAGACACTCCTCTTAAATAAGGGAAAGGGATCAGGTGTCATGTGGAAGTCACCAAAAAAAATTATCCATTTTTAATTCATTGCCGTTGCAAAGAACTGGGTACCGTATGTATAACGAGGCGGCCCTGACTCTAAATTTGAGTAAAAGTTTTTTTCTTACAAACATGCCTACGATGTGTCCTTTCAAAATTATTTTATTTTTTAAAAATTATCTCATACCGGTTTTTTCCCGCCAGAGGTCTCGAATCAAAGTACTGAAAGTACTGATAGACGGAGGCTTGGAATGAACATGATTTGTTGTCTCTTTGGGAATTTTTTATTCATATTCTGACCCCAACATTTGCCTAAAGGTAGTTGGCCATATCTTTTGAACATTAGATACCAGGACATTTATACTCCATATTTGTATTTTTGTGGAAAGACCTTTCATTAGATATTAACAAGCTTGACCTTTTGACCTTGACCTACGAGATTCCATACTTATGAAAAAACTTTAACCTTGGCCATAAGTTTTGAATGGTAAGGGATAAATAGTGCTTTTTATACGTAAATATGTAATCCTTGTAAGAAGACCCAGAACTTTGACCTTTTGACCTTGGAGTTTGACCTACTTTTATAAAGCAAATCTTGACCATAACTTGAAAAGGTTTTGGGTTAGTGCTTTCATACTTTATATATTTAATCCTTATGACAAGACCTTTCATTTTATAGCAAGACATTTGACTTTGGAGTTTGGCCTACTTTAAAAAAAATATCATTTTTTATAACTTTTGAAGGGTTAGGGCTTCATACTTCACATATGTATTCTTTGTGGGAAGACCTTTCATAGCATACCAACAATCATGACCTTTTGACCTTTACCTTGGAGATTTCCGTACTTATGGATTAACTTTAGCCTTAGCCTACTTTCATATTTCACAATTGTATTTCCAGTAAGAATACCATACTTTTGGTACCAATATATTAAATTTGCATCTTCGCTATATTGCCACACGGGGGCCAGAGTGTTTCACAAATACATCTTCTTCATTTATTTATCGTGGTCTAATGTTTAATTATGTAATTTACTGAATTCCCATTTTTCATCAAAAGGACAAACCACTCTAATTGCAATAAACTATATTAATTTGAATTCTTTAGTGACTCATGGTAAGAGCTTCCTGAAATGTGAGAAAACCAAAAGTACTTTAGTATATCTAACTCTTCAGGACTAAAAGGAGCTGAGATACAAGCATTCAGATATATCAATGCATAGATCTAAACATGCACATTCAACTTTTGATTAACAATTCTGTTGTGTTGGGTAATGAACATGAAGAGGATGCAAATATTTCAAACATTATGAAAAATATTAAGCAGAACAAACGCCTGTTTGGTCCAGATCATGAAATGTACTAAGCTCTATAGCTTTTATTTTCCAGTGTGCATTAATCCTGACTTCCAAATTCTTACTTGATTGGTGATACCTTAAGAAAACATTTGCATCCAGGTGAAAGTTGACACGTATGTTACAACGCACTTTGAAAAATTACGCACTTTGAAAAAATTTTTCAAAGTGCGTTAATTTTTGGGACCAGGTTAACGCACTTTGAAAAATTTTTTCAAAGTGCGTTGAATTTGGGACCAAATCAACGCACTTTGAAAAAATTTTTCAAAGTGCGTTAAGACTGTACATCATAATTTTACACCATGTAAACATTTAACGCACTTTGAAAAAATTTTCATGAAACAAAAGGAATTAGACTTACATGTATATTTTAGAAATAGACAACAGTATTACCCCCTCGCAACGTATGATGGGATATAGTGATGCGATTATGTGTGTTATTACTTTATGTGTATGTTTTTTTTATCTGTGTGGAATTGACGTAATTTGTATCGCGATCGATGTCAAATGCTGCCTTGATTTACTGAACATGCTTTTTGGGAAGGAATGCTCCGCTTTGCGGTGCCCTTACTTTGATGTGTTTCTTTCTAAAAACTGATGGATTGAAGAAAACCTAGAAACGGACAACGAAGAAAAGACTGACTGAATTAAGGTCTATCAGCTTAACTCTTTATCATTCCCACCCAGATGTATCTATATTTATAACTCGTAAACTTAAGTGTCAATGATATGTGGAAAAAAGAGCATTCTAAATACAGTATAAGCACTGTACAAGGAAGTCTGTAGTAAATCGAAATTTTGTTCTTTTAAATCTCAAAGTCTATTTATGTTCATTTTCAGGAAAATCAGAATATTAATAACATTAATTACATTTAATTATATTAAGTACCTGTCTGCTTTTCGATGTTAATTTGATACCATATCTGATTTTCTCTCTGTTAACCTCCAGGTATTTAACTTACATGATATTTTCATAGGAATTGTTCATTTAACATGTATCTAATATCTTTTCTCATGTTTTACGCAAATAAATAAAGCATATATAAATTAATAAAATACAATTATTTAGTTTTAAATAGCTTTAAAATTGGTGAAAAATAAGCATTTTTTTCGTTTTTTGTCTATAAACATATCCCCCCCTGTGAAACACAAAAAGCTTTGGCATTTTGTAAAATGACAGTCCATATTATCTGTAAAAAGGAATTTTTGTTTCACCGGGGGGGGGGGGGGGGGGAGTTGTTTTAAAAATATTTTCAGTTTTCCGTTGATTTCTATAGTGGAAAACACAAGTTTTGCCAAAATTATAGAGTTATCTCTCTTTGGTATCCCAAATAAGTAAGGTTTTATGAAAATTCATATAAATATGTATAAAAATTTTGAGAATCATTCCAAGATGTTAACTTTTGAGAATTGACTTAGAGATAGGCGGAAGAATAATACTATCGTTCGTAGTTCTTTACGACCTTGAATGTTGACCTTTTGACCCCAAATTCAAAAGGGGTCTTCCTAAGGCCACAGGGATTCTGTTATGTTAAATTTCATTGCAAAAGCCAAAAGGGTTGTCGAGATATCGTGTGGAAACGAAAGCGTTACAGAAAGACGGATGGACGGACAGCTAGACGGACGGACGGACCCAAATTAATATCCCACACTTTTCAAGCGGGGGACAAAAAGTATCAAATCAGGTTCAAATGATAAGTTATCATACTTAAGATTTGTAGGAATATTGACTAAGCCATGCAGAATTTTTTTTTCAAAGTGCGTTTATATGGTCCATATTAACGCACTTTGAAAAAAAAAGTTTTTTTTTCAAAGTGCGTTAACCTGGTCCCAAAAATTAACGCACTTTGAAAAATTTTTTCAAAGTGCGTAATTTTTTCAAAGTGCGTTGCCACACATGTACCGCAAAATGTGCCATCCCATTGTTTAAGTTTAATAAAGTGATTACAACGCCTTAATACTAGATCTCATGGATTCAACGATACCCTAATATCCAGTATTATATGTGATTTTACGGATAATACCCAATTTCGTGGAAAATCCTTCCCGTTTCAGAGGTGGATCCAGCCATTTTTGAAAGGGGAGTTCCAGGGTTGTACTGTATACTCTATATTCTTTCATATAAAAGGGAATAGTGAGTGGAAGAAACTTAATGTGTGAGAATCTATCTATTTAATACATAAGTTAGACGTACAAATACATGTATTTTAATTTATTCTCGGAAAATGTTTTTTTCTCTCTCTTTCTCTCTCTCTCTCCACTTGACAAAAAATGAAGGGGGCTTCCAACCCCGGAACCTACCCTCCTTTGGATCCACCAATGAACCGCTTACAAGCATTCACCCATCTTTGACACTTTTTCAATATCTCTCCAAGGTTTGGGAAACCTAATAAATTTAACTCCTTGCATATATTTTTTGTGGGCATACTTTGAGTCACTATTGCAGATTCCATGACAACAGTGTTTTAATGCATCCTTTTTTTGCACAGATTAGTCATAATATTACTTAATTAATTTACACCACAAAGTAAGATTCAAGCCACTGTTTTGGTCATGTAAACATAGAAACATGTGGGTCAGTTTGTCCCATCTAAATAGTTTGCAAAATCTTCTGAAATATGTGATAAGGAATTCTAAAAATAGATGCAGCAGAGATTCTGTACCTGTGCTATAAACAGATAAGACGCAGCTCTCTGTTGAGTCAGTGAACATTTAAAATATGTCAGTTTCAATTAAACAATGATGCAGATTTCTTTTACCTAGGTAATGTAGGGTATTAATGTGATAGGACCTTCGCAAACTAATTTAAAAGCCCTCAGGCGAGGTCAGATAATTATAGGTTCATGAGGAAAAAAAAGAATTATGTATTGTTTTTGGAAAATATTGTGACCGAATTAGATTAATTGCATCAAAATCAGATGCAGAGAACTGCACTCGGTGATCTGTTTTGGTTTCCCCGACAATTTAAATTCTGTGTCAGCGAGAGTTTTTATCAGCCAATGAGCGTGTCAGCAGCAGACTCTATACATCACTGATCACCTGTCTGTATACAGCGCATATCTGATATCAGACAGGCAGGCCAGTTTATCAAAATTTAGCCTGGTTCCCTGTCCCTGTTTTGCTTCGTGTACTCCTGCCTTGGAAAGTATGAGCCTGGGGACCAGGCTAATCAAAGTTAACGTGATTTGCCGCTAGATGGCGATCGCAAATTCCCTTCCGCCTCAGATGAGCGGTACCAATAGAGCGGAGGCTAAGCCTCCGTCTAAAAAAGGTGCATTTTCTTCCATAATTACATTTTGTGTAAGGTTATCACACCGTTACTGATTCTAACGTTACGTTCCATGAAATCTGTAAATTCTCTTAACCAATATATTCACTTAAAACTGACAATATTTCAGTAGACCAATTTG